>NC_083590.1:55347823-55427823 GCF_027579695.1 Neoarius graeffei
ATTGCTCTTCTGTGCAAAAAGGAAGGAACTTCTTGGGTTTGAGGGGCAAGTTTGTTGGGGTCTGACACTGTGAGGACCATGAGGCCTGAAAAGATCTTGGGACAACAGTGAAACTGGAGTTTCTACTCCTCCAAAAATGGTCATCAGGGCCACTGATATAAAGCAGTTGATGCCCAGCGGCAATATTTTCAACTGTAAAGCATTCCACCTATTTGAAGCCATGATTAGAATGAAACCACAGGCCACTAGTCAGGCTGACATCTGACAGGGGTGTATGTAGGAGTTTAGAACAGAAATTCACAGATGGAGAATGTGAATCCTTTGGCAGCACATATTCACACTAGTGGAAACTCAGAACACCAGGAGAGACTCCACCCGGCAAGAGGAAGGTGCTGAAGGACAGGGGACCTGTAGCTGTTTATCAGATCACGCCATAATGTGGTTCGACGTCTACAAGACAAGACGAAGAAACGGAAAGATGGCTGTATGACAATGATATTTATAGCAAATGCACCATCATACCTCACTTCATGACTGTTGGAAGGTCTTAGTGTGTGTGTGCACATGCACAAGAATCTATCCAGGTGATGTTCACCAGTTCACCGCACTTGGTGATTACGAGGACTACAACACAACTTAGACATACATACAACCTGCATGTAAAGAGCAGGCAATTTAAATAGGGTTCACACACAAAACAACTGAAAATACACTGAAAATTAGAATACAGTTTCACCTTCAAAAAAAAAAAAGGGGTTTGTTTGCACCGTTCTGACACAATAAACAACAATTCCATTTGTGACAAAAGAAATGAAGTGAAGCCAAACTGAAAGAGAAGACATTATCAGGATAATAGTTACTACGAAGAAGAAGAAGAAGATTAAAAAGAAGAAGAAGAAGGAGGGAGAACTTGTTCACAATAATTAATATTCTTTAAAAGGAGACAATGAACCAAAAGTATTTCAGATGTTGCTGCTCGTTTGTCCCATGTGAAGAACCCAAACCCCAACATTTGTTTAAAAAAGTCTTAGAAATCTACTGTTTATCAAATGCACTAAAATCTACATTTAAAATTTTCATTAAAAGTCATGTCTTCCTTTGCTATAACAATTTGACATGAAACAATCAGTTGCAATATGGAGAGAGAGAGAGAGAGAGAGAGAGAGAGATGCTACAGGAACATGATGCTTTAGGAAAAGTGAATTCCAGTAGAAGGTTGAATCCTTTGGAACAGCCAGGAGAGACGTGTCATCAGTAGTGTTCATCCTGCTGGTTAAACTGCCGTCCTGGAGCTTCAGCATGCAGTCTGGTGACTATGTGAATCAGGGATGGATTTCTATGGGAAATATGCATTGTATGTATCTCTGAGGTCCATATGATTATTAATGTTCTAAGAGAAAGGTTTATAAATGTCCTTGCGCATGGTAGACAAACTCGAAACAGTTCAATGTAATGCACCAGAGCAAAAACGTGACACATGTGGTGATGAAGGATGAACGTCTAGACACAAAACTTGCTCCAACAACAGGAATGGAGGGTCCTGAATGATCAAATCCTCTGCACATCCTGAGACTAAAGCTTGAAAGTAAACAACACATGTCTGATTAAGAGTAGAAGTCATCCAGAGCCATGTCTTTGCACGCACAGCAGGACCAGCTTCTACCATCAGCCTGTATACAAACCACCATGGCAGGGCACTAAAGCATGCCAGACACACCGCACCTCACACAAACAGTTCCTCAATTACACACACATGGTTCTACTACCACCTTTTTTTCCCCCCTTCGAGAACATTACCTACATTACCTGCCTTAACATGGACCACGCAGCTTTAAAGTTCAGTAACAATTACAGATGTGAGGGCTGATGTTTAGGACCATGGCACAGTGTGAGCACTTCAGGATGCAGAGGAGTTTATAGATATTTCTTCACTCTTAATTTGGATTTTCAAGCACACTGTGTACAAGGGTCAGCTCTAAGTGAACACCATGTTATCGTATTAAAGCCATACTATCACTATATCTATCATCAGGCATGGCTAGCTTCAATCAGAGATAAAGGAACATACAGAGGTCTCACCTGCTTTAAAGGGCCGATTTTACTCTGGAGTGATCTCAGTTTCCTGATGCACTACTACTTTAGTAACAGACATGTCTGGGTGCTGTTCCTTTGCTTCTTTTATTGCCTGAGCCAAAGCCTGGAGACCCGACGTAGGTCAAAAACAATAGAAAAAAAATCAATTAACATTTTTACTGAGTAACAGCTGATGTGAAAAATAAAAATAATGTCAATACATAATAAACAGTCATTTCCATGAGCTATTTATCATTGTATCACCAATTGGAGCTACTGAATAAATTCCCCGAAGAGCATAAATCAATCAAATATACAGGGATCCCAGCAGTAATTGAAAAAAATAGAGGAATGTAAGAAACTATCAGCAGGGGTCAAGGGCGCTGCAAGCCCCCTGAAGCTGTTGAGATTTTAACATTTAAAGATGCTTTAGAACACATTTTTTTACATACAACCCCGATTCCAAAAAAGTTGGGATAAAGTACAAATTGAAAATAAAAACAGAATGCAATGATGTGGAAGTTTCAAAATTCCATATTTTATTCAGAATAGAACATAGATGACATATCAAATGTTTAAACTGAGAAAATGTATCATTTAAAGAGAAAAATTAGGTGATTTTAAATTTCATGACAACAACACATCTCAAAAAAGTTGGGACAAGTCCATGTTTACCACTGAGACATCCCCTTTTCTCTTTACAACAGTCTGTAAACGTCTGGGGACTGAGGAGACAAGTTGCTCAAGTTTAGGGATAGGAATGTTAACCCATTCTTGTCTAATGTAGGATTCTAGTTGCTCAACTGTCTTAGGTCTTTTTTGTCGTATCTTCCGTTTTATGATGCACCAAATGTTTTCTATGGGTGAAAGATCTGGACTGCAGGCTGGCCAGTTCAGTACCCGGACCCTTCTTCTACGCAGCCATGATGCTGTAATTGATGCAGTATGTGGTTTGGCATTGTCATGTTGGAAAATGCAAGGTCTTCCCTGAAAGAGACGTCGTCTGGATGGGAGCATATGTTGCTCTAGAACCTGGATATACCTTTCAGCATTGATGGTGTCTTTCCAGATGTGTAAGCTGCCCATGCCACACGCACTAATGCAACCCCATACCATCAGAGATGCAGGCTTCTGAACTGAGCGCTGATAACAACTCGGGTCATCCTTCTCCTCTTTAGTCCGAATGACACGACGTCCCTGATTTCCATAAAGAACTTCAAATTTTGATTCGTCTGACCACAGAACAGTTTTCCACTTTGCCACAGTCCATTTTAAATGAGCCTTGGCCCAGAGAAGACGTCTGCGCTTCTGGATCGTGTTTAGATACGGCTTCTTCTTTGAACTATAGGGTTTTAGCTGGCAACGGCGGATGGCACGGTGAATTGTGTTCACAGATAATGTTCTCTGGAAATATTCCTGAGCCCATTTTGTGATTTCCAATACAGAAGCATGCCTGTATGTGATGCAGTGCCGTCTAAGGGCCCGAAGATCACGGGCACCCAGTATGGTTTTCCGGCCTTGACCCTTACGCACAGAGATTCTTCCAGATTCTCTGAATCTTTTGATGATATTATGCACTGTAGATGATGATATGTTCAAACTCTTTGCAATTTTACACTGTCGAACTCCTTTCTGATATTGCTCCACTATTTGTCGGCGCAGAATTAGGGGGATTGGTGATCCTCTTCCCATCTTTACTTCTGAGAGCCGCTGCCACTCCAAGATGCTCTTTTTATACCCAGTCATGTTAATGACCTATTGCCAATTGACCTAATGAGTTGCAATTTGGTCCTCCAGCTGTTCCTTTTTTGTACCTTTAACTTTTCCAGCCTCTTATTGCCCCTGTCCCAACTTTTTTGAGATGTGTTGCTGTCATGAAATTTCAAATGAGCCAATATTTGGCATGAAATTTCAAAATGTCTCACTTTCGACATTTGATATGTTGTCTATGTTCTATTGTGAATACAATATCAGTTTTTGAGATTTGTAAATTATTGCATTCTGTTTTTATTTACAATTTGTACTTTGTCCCAACTTTTTTGGAATCGGGGTTGTAGATTTAACATAGAAAAGCAACAGAATTTAACAATAATGTGTATCTATTTGATGCCATATTTTGTAATCAATGACATAAGTGGCAAAAAAAAAATATTTATAAAAATTAGATGAAAATGTAGCTTTGAAGAATATACTTCTTCTAACCCGGACACTGTTCCGCTACCTCTTTTATGGATGATATCTTTTTTCCACGACATATTCAGGGCTGTGAAATTGTAAATAAGAAATCCGAGGAAAAGGGGGGGTCTGGGGGGTACAGCCCCCCAGCATAAGCCGCCAAGCCATTTTAGGTGTTATATGGTGTATTCTGAGCATTTCCTGCAAGTAAAAAATTGATCTCAACAAGTAAATATTTGACTAGTCTTGGCCCATGTTTACATTAGACCGTATCAGCGGATCATCAGATTAACGTTTTTAAAACAATTAGTGTGCACACAGCAACGCCAATACACGATTTGCGTGCACACAGCAACGCCAATACACGGATACGCTCGGCTCCGCAGGCATCCTGCGCTCCAAATCACTCCGCCCTGAACAGCGAGTGCCCTCTGGAGGGTGCGCACTCCGGCCCTGCACAGCTCACACAGCGCGTGAGTGAAGTGCACGAGCAGTGATTCGGGACTGAGCCGCTGTGTGTGTGATCCCAGCGCATATCACTTACCACTTGCAAGTGGAAGGATGGCAAGCCTAAAGACAATCATAACTACACAATGGGCAGTATTTGCATCAGTATTTGCAGTATTTTCATACTTTTATACTCTTTAATGAAAGGTGATACAAGGCGGAAGTCCGCACCGTTTTTCAGCAGTCGCGTCACATGACCAACGCCAGTGAATCAGGAAGGTGGATGTCACAGTGACGTTGTCCAATGACGACGCCAGCTAGAGCTCAGCACAGCGTATCCGCGTATCTCAATGTTTACACAGCACCGGATCAGACACGATCTGGATTGAATACGTGGACGCTGGCGGATTCCCGTTTCCCGGCGTTTCCAGGCGTTTTAATGTAAACGGACAGTGCATCCGCGAAGAAAACGAGACAGATACGGTCTAATGTAAACTTGGCCTTGGTCTTCATTTTGCCATATAAAATACCCATCAACAGTTTTCTCTTTTAAAATGAAATCCATGTAAAATACCTTGAAATATCTAATAAGTGCCTATGTGTTTTATCTCAATCAAAATAAAAGTTAAAAAAAATGTGTAAATAACAATTTAAAGAAATGTTAATAAAAGAAAACTTTGATGGGCCTTTCAAAATGACTTTGTGAAAAATCATGCTCAATATTTAAGTGAGAGATTCCTGTTGTCTTCCAAATTACACTTAATTCTTGTATTATGTCCTGGCTTTTTCCAAGAGTCTGTCACAATGTCTCTTGTCTACAGAGCAAAAGTTTTAAAAAAAACTAATGTTTCTTATCTAATATATTATTTACATCTTTTCCTTTACTTCTGGCTCCTTCTATTCCTCTTTGCATCAATCCCAGCTATTTCTTTCAATTCATCTTTCAGTAAGGCTATTAGTTATTAGTTCTATAGTATTTGCATTCCTCTATTAAAGCTATTTACAAAATGTTCATAGTCTGTCAGACAGCATCTAATGAAAGTCTTTTCATTTTCTTTTCTTTAACACCATCTCTTTCAGTTTTGCAAACTTGTTCTTTTTCATCTTTTCCTTCAGTCTGTCTGTGTGTTCTTTTCTAGCCCTCTTTGCATCTCTCTCAAACACCTCCTTAGCTTTCCTTTTTGATGGAAATGTCTGATCTTACAGCCTGTAAGTACAAAATTCACGTATGAGGTGCCAGGTCACGTTTTAGCTCTGTCATGCACTCCTAAGTTGCAGTCTCAAGACGTGTTCCACGCTCAGCTGCCATAAAACTCCGCGAGTCCGGCTGTATTGAGCCGCCGGTCTCGTGCAAGGCGATTAAAACCGACTAGACCCCCCAATGATTTTTAATGCAAAAATAGACGTTTTGTGAAGATGATATTTTTCGCGACAGAATCCGCGGAAATTTCACAGCCCTGCATATTGAATTAAATTCAACGCATCAGAAACAAAAGCACGAACGGAGTTAAAACACATTTTCTAGCAAATGGGCGCAGCCATATTGTTTTCTCATTCTTTCGCGTACAGTCTCGCGGTATTTACATCAATTTAACTTCCGAGTGCTCCCGAATGTCAACGAGAACAAACGAAGCTGACAAAAACATCGCTAAACAAGCAAACCAAATCAGAACGTATTCTGCTGGTCATTTTACTTAAACAAACATATTTTTAACGGATATACAAGAGATTAAAAAAAAAAACACCACCACTTTGGCTAGAAAAATAGCGGAATTCTGCTAAATAGCGGACGTCTGGGATCCCTGAATATATCAGAACTAATATATCAACACCGAACGGAGATCATTCACTGAACCTTATCATGGTCAATTTCAGAGTCACCAGTGATTACGATCCTCTTCTCAATTCGGGTTTCTGAGATTCCTCCTTTCACCATCTGAGAAAATTAAACTTTAGTTTAAGACATGCTGCACAGAAAGAACACCACCTGCTATAAAAATGGCCTGAGAACACTCATTTCGTAAAGGAAGCATAAGAACCTCATCACCTTTGTGATCTGCGTCGTGGTTGTAGTGCTCAAAGTCTCTGAGGTAATGGTTTGTGCATTGAGCAGCATCCCGACATTCTCATCAGGCTAAAAGAAATACAGATACTTCATCTCATATTATTCACAAATAATTAAACATGCAAAACCAGACATAATGAATGAATATTCATACAGAAAACAAAGCCTAACAACACACCAAGTGAAGGAGAATAACCAGAATGGACACAAACGTCAAAATCTTCAATCCTCAAACAAAAAAGCGAATGCGAAGCAAGCAATAAAATAAAACGTCCCTTACTTGAGCAGATTCATATGTAATGGTCTTTGTCTCAGTGTGCACTATCGGACCCTCCTTGGCGGCGGTTTCACCGATCGGGGAGTTGGTCACATCAGAAACAGTGATCGTGTGCATCTTCATTACAGGAGCCTGTCGAAAAAGTCCATGAAGTGGAGGATGGCTGTAAGCATTGTTATCACATCACAAATGCACCTGTACATGTGCACTAGAGGTCTGCGCGAGTCGGATTTTTCAGTCCCGCTCCCGCCCGCGCTGTGCAGTCCCACTCCCGCCCGCGCCCGCAAAGAATTATGATTTTCAGTCCCGCTCCCGCCCACAAAGAATTATGATTTTCAGTCCCGCTCCCGCCTGCCATATTTTGTCCCACTCCCGCCCGCAAATCCTGCATGATGCAGACGTTCGCGTTATTTCTCAGGAAAGTTCTTGTCTTGACACAGCGTGATGGTGCCCCACCCCCTACTTTGAGTGGATTCGAGCATAAATATCTACAGCTCACGTTCACGTTTGTTATTATTTACCTTGTTTCTGAATTCAGCATGTAGTATCTCTAATAATAATAATAATAATAATAAGTGCTGTCAAGCGATTAAAATATTTAATAGCGAATCGCACATTTTTGTCACATGAGAAACCATTGTAATTCTCTGATCAGCATAAAAAAGTGGATGGCTTGCTTTGTACCAATGTTTTTTTTTTTTATTGCAAAGCAGAGCTAGCAAGAGAACCATGAGTGAACAACTCTAATCAGAGAGACAGGTTACACAGTGACGGTAGGCTTGACTCAATGCTATCCCAGAAATCCTTCCTGTAATATGCAAATTTGGCCGCCTCTGATTGGACAGCCAAATTTGCATATTACAGGAAGGATTTCTGGGATAGCATTGAGTCAAACCTACCGTCACTGTGCAACCTGTCTCTCTGATTAGAGTTGTAGACTAACTCAAGCAGTAAATCACTTCACTCATGGTTCTCTTGTTAGCTGGGTGTGAACGGCGAGTCATTAGAGTGATCAAAGGATCTGGCAATCTGACTCTCTCTGCAAATTTAGGCATCTTAAAATGTATTATTAATGCCAAATAAAATATCCAGCACAAATTATATATGATAGATATAAATTAATAATTTATAAATTTTATTTCAAACACGTTTTTAGTTAGCAGGACTGCAGCTTATCACTGCTCCCGCCCGCGCCGCATATGTGCACTCCCGCTCCCGCCCGCAATGAGCTTTCAAAATTTGTCCCGCGCCGCACTGCTTTGCGGCGGGTCCCGCGGGACTCCCGTGGGAGTGCAGGGCTCTAATGTGCACCATGGCTAGGACTGGGGATTGTTTGAAAAATCTTCATCCTGAGACCAAACGCATTACTCTAACCACAGCTGATCACACAGCCCAGAGGTTCCTCTGAAGGATGTTCATTAACCTAACAGCTCACTAAAACAGGTAGGACAGGAGGTACTCCAGGACCAGGCCTGGAAGCCTGTGAGATATAGGAGTACTCCTGATATACTGGACATGACCGGTGACTCAACACCATCACAGCAGCCTCTAAAGTTTACACAGAATGGTGCGAAGAACACAAAACATCTAGCAAGCAGCAGTTCTGCACATGTGATTGTACAGTAAGTATGAAACCGCAGATTACGCTGGTCTTCAAACATACAGTGGTATGCAAAAGTTTGTGCACCCCTGGTCAAAATTGCTGTTACTGTGAACAGTTAAGCAAGTTGAAGATGAAATGATCTCCAAAAGGCATAAAGTTAAAGACGACTCATTCCCTTTATATTTTAAGCAAAAACAATTTTTTTATTTTCATCTTTTACATTTTCAAAATGACAAAAAAAGGAAAAGGGCCCGAAGCAAAAGTTTGGGCACCCTGCATGGTCAGTACTTAGTAACACCCCCTTTGGCAAGTATCACAGCTTGTAAACACTTTTTGTAGCCAACTAATAATCTTTCAGTTCTTACCTGGGGGATTTTCACACATTCGTCCTTGCAAAAGGCTTCCAGTTCTACAAGTTTCCTGGGCTGTTTTGCATGCAATGCTCTTTTGAGATCTATCCACAGATTTTCAATGATGTTTAGGTCAGGGGACTGTGAGGGCCCGGGCAGAACCTTCAGCTTGGGCCTCTTGAGGGATTCCATTGTAGATTTTGAGGTGTGTTTTGGATCATCGTCTTATTGTAGGACCCGCCCTCTTTTTAACTTCAACTTTTTTTACAGATGGTGTGATGTTTGCTTCCAGAATTTGCTGGTATTTATTCAAATCCATGCTCCTCTTGACCAATGAAATGTGCCCTGTGCCACTGGCTGCAACACAACCCCAAAGCATGATGGATCCACACCCATGCTTCAGAGTTGGAGAGGTGTTCTTTTCCTGGAATTTGGCACCCTTTTTTCTCCAAACATACCTTTGCACATTGTGGCCAAAAAGTTCTATTTTGATTTCATCAGTCCACAGAACTTGTTTCCAAAATGCATCAGGATTATTTAGCTGTTCATTTGCAAACTTCAGACACTGAATTTTGTGGCTTGGATGCAGGAAAGATTTTCTTCTGATGACTCTCCCATGAAGGTCATATTTGTTCAAGTGTCGCTGCATAGTAGAACAGTGCACCACCACTCCAGGGTCTGCTCAATCTTTCTGAAGGTCTTTTGCAGTCAAACAGGGGTTTTTATTTGCCTTTCTAGCAATCCAACGAGCAGTTCTTTCAGAAAGTTTTCTTCATCTTCCAGACCTCACCTTGATCTCCACTGTTTCTGTTCACTGCCATTTCTTAAGAACATTACGATCTGAGGAAACAGCTACCTGAAAACACTTTGCTATGTTCTTATAGCCTTCTCCTGCTTTGTGAACATCAATTATTTTATTATTCAGAATGCGAGGGAGTTGCTTAGAGGAGCCCATGGCTGTTGATTTTAGGGACAAGTTTGAGGAGTCAGAGAATTTATACAGCTTTGAAATCTGCATCATCTGCCCTTTCCTAACGAAGAATTTGAACAAGCCACAGCTCAATAAGCTAATTAAGGTCTGGAACCTTGGTAAAAGTTACCTGAGAACTCAAATGCATTGGGGTGCCCAAACTTTCGCATGGTGTTCCTTTTCTTTTTTCACTCTCCAATTGTACAAAACAAAAATAATGCACAAATCTTGCAGAAAACGCTGAAAAGAAATGTCTCGTCTTTACCTTTATGCCTTTTGGTGATCAGTTCATCTTCTGCTCACTTAACTATTCACAGTAAAAGACATTTTCAGTAAGGGTGCCCAAACTTTGGCATGCCACTGTATACTTCATCATACTCTTTAGATCATTCTCTCATTTTGACTTTATTAGGAACACCCATCCACCTGCTGTTTTCTGCAGGTCTCTAATCAGCCGATCCCTTGACAGCAGCACGATGCATCAAATCACGCAGATACAAATCAAGAGCTTCAGTTAATGTTCACTTCAAACATCAGAATGCGAAAATTGTGATCTCAGAGTGTGACTTTCTTTCACTGTGGTATGGGTGTTGGTTTGATCCAGATGGACTGGTTTGAGTATTTCAGAAGCTGCTGATCTCCTGGGGTTTTCACACACAACAGTCTCTAGAGTTTATACAGAATGGTGCGGAAAACAAAAAACACTGAGTGAGTGAGCGACAGTTCTGTGGGTGGAAACAAACGCCTTGTTGATAAGAGAGGGTCAGAGGGAAATGGACAGATTGGTTCGAGCTGCCAGGAAGGATATAGTAACTCATATAATCACTCTTTACAACCGTGGTGAGCAGAAAAGCATCTCAGCATCCAACAGCAGAAGAACACATTGGGTTCCACTCCTGCAGCCAAGAACAGGGATCTTAGAACCAACAACAAGTTCCTATTAAAGTGGCCGGGGAGCGTATATTATATTAAACATGTTGCATGAATCAGGTTATTTTGGTTGAAGGAATGGAAAATGCTCACATCAAGCCAGCACATCCCAAATCCTCAAATCAACAACTAGTATTTAAAAACTACAGTTCCTCTGCACCACTTAGGTCTGCAAGTCAGGGCTTTTTGCTCAGATTTATGAGCTGAATTAACTTTAGGAAGTAAAAGAAGTAAACAACTGAAAGCAGAACCACATTTTGCAGTCTCTTTGCAGCCATTACCAACAGCGTATAAGCCCAGAGGGAAAAATAACTCAGACACCACATTTTAGCTGTATACCGCCACCTACTGTATAACTGACATGAGTGCATTCTGAAGTGTACACTTTCCAACAGAGGGGTCAGTCAGCGAGGGAGTCAGCGTCTAGGAAATTACACTTGTTATAAGGTCATCCAAACCAAATTCCGTAATTCAGTATTTTTCAGTAAAAGTAAAAAACAACAACAAAAAAAACCTTTATCATAAATTACAGAGCTTTAACACTAATACTCACTGTTATATTATGAAGCAAGTTCAAACCCATGAAAATAGACCTGACTGTAGACCCTGTGCCATTGCAGTACTTCAATAATGTTAATTTCTAAAAACACATGTTCTAGAGTGGCGAGTACTTTTACACCTCTGAACACAGAAGAGGTACGGTAACTAGTTGCATGTAGAATGTCACTGTATAAATCTCTACTACCACTAGTACAGGACTTTGATTTGTTCATTTGACAAGATGAACTTTATTCTTCTTTAACCATTCTTTGGTAGAACGACTTGTGTGCCTCGGGTCGTTGTCTTTTCTGCATGACCCACTTTCTCTTGAGATTCAGTTCATGGACAGATGTCCTGACATTTTCCTTTAGAATTCCCTGGAATAATTCAGAATGCATTGTTCCTTTAATGATGGCAAGCTGTTCTGGTCTAGATGCAGCAAAACAGCCCCAAACCATGCTGCTGCTGCTACCAGCACCATGTTTCACAGATGGGATAAGGTTCTTATGCTGGAACGCAATGTTTTCCTTTCTCCAAACATAACGCTTCTCATTTAAACCAAAAACTTCTATTTTGGTCTCATCCATCCACAAAACATTTTTCTAATAGCCTTCTCGCTTGTCCACATGATCTTTAGCAAACTGCAGACGAGCAGCAATGTTCTTTTTGGAGAGCAGTGGCTTTCTCCTTGCAACCCTGCCATGCACACCATTGTTGTTCAGTGTTCTCCTGATGGTGGACTCATGAACATTAACATTAGCCAATGTGAGAGAGGCCTTCAGTTGCTTAGAAGTTACCCTGGGGTCCTTTGTGACCTCGCCGACTATTACACGCCTTGCTCTTGGAGTGATATTGTTGGTTGACCACTCCTGGGGAGGGTAACAATGGTCTTGAATTTCCTCCATTTGTACACAATCTGTCTGACTGTGGATTGGTGGAGTCCAAACTCTTTAGAGATGGTTCTGGAACCTTTTTCAGCCTGATGAGCATCAACAATGCTTTTTCTGAGGTCCTCAGGCCATTATTAAAAAATGTTCTGTTTCCGGTCCACCGGCTGGGTGAGTGCCGTTTGTGCGGGTGAAATTTTTTTTTTAACGCCGGTTTTTCAACATTTTTTTCGGGTTCGTAAATCTAAAATCGAACTTGACATTTCCGCATTCTCAGGGCTTTCCACTAAGGCTCATACTAGCCAGCCATGACAAATAAGTAGCCAGCCGGGGGGGAGGAAACACAAAATAAACTCCTGTGCACGCAGTTCCCAGGATTAAATGTATTTTCCACAGACCGTTTATTTATTCACTTTACTCAAATACAAAGTAAAATGGCAGTAAATCTTCTTTCTTTTCTTGCGTATTGCATCATGAGGCGTTCCTGGCTTGTAAATCTCTTATTTTCGGTGCATGACACATTCACGCAGCTGAGCATGCTATGAATTAACAACGACAACGGTCTGCAGTGGGGCGACACAATTACACACTCGGCCAACATTTCTCCATTTGTGTATGAAAATACACTCCAACCACTCAGTTTGGGTTCATTTACAACCAACGGTGTCTTTTGATGCCAGCACGTAATTGAGCGAGAGAAGACTGGTTTACCGGAGACAAAATAAGCGTCATCTCTGCTTCTGTTCCCTCCGACACACTACTGCCTCCGCCGAGTGCGCGCACACACCACATGTCGGGGCCGCGGATGAGTTACTCTCCCCTGATCAACGAAGTCGGCGGGGAATTTGTGGTTATTATCGGTACAAACAGCGCGAATCACAACTTAAATGAGTGCGGTTCAGTTTGACATTATTGTCAGTCCGTTAGATAAACATTTAATTTTAATAAAATCGAAAATTAATATTTAGAGCCTGTGGGCTACAAAAATAGTCATTAAAGTAGCCGGCTGGACTTAATTGTGTAGTCGGCTGTACGGCCGGCAGCCGGTGCTTGTGGAAAGCCCTGTCGAATCAGCTCTGCGCATGCACCGTGCGGCACAAAAAAAACGGCAGCCGCCATGAAGGAAGGAGACCCGGAGTTTTCAAACATTTGCTTAAGTGTGAAATCGCAAAATGGTATTCTAGCGAACAACAAAATAGTAAAGATTCAGAAAAACAAATCATTCAGTGATGATTTTAATAGTGTAATTTCATCCGAACTCGGCCTAACGCTCGATTTAGAACTACAAAAAGTCTGTGTGTCGGACATTTTAAGTACCTTTGTAAAAGTTTTGCAAATGTTGCAGTCGGCATTTAAAATGCTAACTTAAAGTTTTTGTACAAGTTTCAGTTGATTAAACCGTCATTTTATTAAATGTGTCTGCTTTTGTAATAAAAAAGTACTGAAAGAAAAAGCAAACACAGCATTGCGATTTCTTATCCATCCATATAAAATAATAAAAAAATAATAATAAAAAAAAATAAATCCCTCCCTCCCTCCCGAAATTTTTTTTGCCCACCCGGTGGACAGGAAACGGATTTTTTTTTTAAGGATGGCCTCAGAAATCTCCTTTGTTCGTGCCATGATACACTTCCACAAACATGTGTTGTGAAGCTCAGACTTTGATAGATCCCTGTTCTTTAAATAAAACAGGGTGCCCACTCACACCTGATTGTCATCCCATTGACTGAAAACACCTGACTCTAATTTCACCTTCAAATTAACTGCTAATCCTAGGGGTTCACATACTTTTGCCACTCACAGATATGTAATATTGGATCATTTTCCTCAACAAATAAATGACCAAATATAATATTTTTGTTTAATTTGTTTACTCATTTGTTTATTTGGGTTCACTTTATCTACTTTTATGATGTGTGTGAAAATCTGATGATATTTTAGGTCACCATTCACACTCACATTCACACCTACGGTCAATTTAGAGTCACCAGCCAACCAGGGCTTTACATTAGCACCCGCCCACCCGCCAAATGTGGGTAAAATTGGGCTTTGGCGGGTAATGACTGTCCCACTAGCCACTTTGGCGGGTGGTTTATTCTGTGGTACGACGATATATTTTAATTGTAGTTTTCTCTGAAGGCATCTGATATAATAAACGCATTGCAATGTGATATTACGCGCCTACAACTCCCATGAGCACCTGCATAAACATTCTGACAACATGTTAGAATTGTTTAGAACATTCGTTAACGGCTCAGATAAAATCAGTGATACGGTAACCTGTGGTTAATGAACGAAGCAACAAAGTTGCTGACGACTGACAAGTGCACTATGTGGCTGCACATAGCTGGAGTTTCAAACCCTGCTGCTCAGGGAAAAAGGGGCAGAGATGATCAGGGCCGGAGCAGCATTTTAAAATCACCGAGGTCCGTGATGTGCAAAGCACGCGCTGAAACATGTTCGCCATATTTAAATGAGAGGGTGAATTACACATCACACAAGAGATCTCATCTCATCTCATCTCATTATCTCTAGCCGCTTTATCCTGTTCTACAGGGTCGCAGGCAAGCTGGAGCCTATCCCAGCTGACTACAGGTGAAAGGCGGGGTTCACCCTGGACAAGTCGCCAGGTCATCACAGGGCTGACACATAGACACAGACAACCATTCACACTCACATTCACACCTACGGTCAATTTAGAGTCACCAGTTAACCTAACCTGCATGTCTTTGGACTGTGGGGGAAACCGGAGCACCCGGAGGAAACCCACGCGGACACGGGGAGAACATGCAAACTCCGCACAGAAAGGCCCTCGCCGGCCACGGGGCTCGAACCCGGACCTTCTTGCTGTGAGGCGACAGCGCGAACCACTACACCACCGTGCCGCCCCACAAGAGATCTATTCCTGAAATTACTTTTAATGGTGTTTGAACTGAATATCATCAGTTTTGAAAAAAAATCATGTATGTGGCAAGAGTAAGAATAATTTAAGCTTGTTTAATGGTTTGATCTGGCCCAAGCAATGAGGACAAAAGATCCCCTAACCATGCAGCCTATGGAACTGAGATACATTAACAACCTGGCATCCGTTACACCTACACACAAAAACATTCTGGGAAAAAAATCAGTATACACCACCATGTTTTAGGCAAAGTTATCCAAGGCAAACATAAGTTGAAACTTTCCACTCTATTGCTTTGGCTTATCGAATGATTTATTTTTAAAATCACAAACAAGGCAGGCTACAACTGCACTGCTGCACATGTAGTCCGGAGTAAACCTGAAAAGTAAACCCGATCTGCTCAGAGTCATATGAGCTCCTCTTGAGCTCCTCTTGAGCCTCTTTCAAGATGTTGAATATAGGGTTTTGATGGCGCATCCTATATGGAAAGCCACTAGAGGCAAAACATGGCCACGTTCACATTACACCACAGGTTCCTGATTGTGGTCCTGGAATACAGCATTTTCCCCTGGTTCAGCTATAATCAGCTAATTAACTAATTATACAACAGTTCAGTAATATACAGACTCACTAATTTGATTGGCTGAGCAGCGTTCCATTAGTGCCTATGTTTAGTATAACCGAACTGGGACGTTACCCCTTTTCCACCCACAGAGAACGGATTCTGTTCTTGTTCAAAGAATCCTGAATGGAATTGGTTCAAGAACCTGTTCCCTGTTAGTCGAAAAGGCGTACCTACTCATTCGTAAGGTTTTTTTTTTTTTGTAGGCTGTAGCCACAATGTCATCATGTTGTCAGAATCAGTGTAATGCATCTCTCATAACCCAGGACGGAACAGTACCGTCATGTGTGTGTGTGTGTGTGTGTGTGTGTGTGTGTGTGTGTGTGTGTATTATTTACCAGCTGAGGGGGTCCGTATTGTGAAATACTGTGACTGAGGTCTTGAAAATACTGACCGAGGCCTCTGGGCCGAGGTCACGGTATTTCACGATACAGACCGACCTTAAGCTGGGAAATAATATATTTATTTTTTCATCTCATCTCATCTCATCTCATCTCATCTCATCTCATCTCATCTCATTATCTCTAGCCGCTTTATCCTGTTCCACAGGGTCGCAGGCAAGCTGGAGCCTATCCCAGCTGACTACGAAGTTCGAAAATGTAAATTTAACAGCTTCATGAAAGTGCGCTGATGGTTACCATGGAAACCCCATGTCTCCTGCACTGCGTTCCTCCCCCAAGTAGCGCGTGCGCTCATTCGCTTTTGTGTTCTTGGTCTCAGAGCCGCGCGCACCAAACAGAGACAGAATCAACGTTTAACATCATTAACAATGCACTTTTTACGGAGACGTTTTAATGTTATTCTTTATTTTTTTATCCAGTTGAATATTTAGTGTACAAATGTATTTTCAGCTCTTAAAAATGACCGAGGTCCGGACCGCGGCGGCCTCAGAGCTGGCTGTGGCCATGGAGAGGAACAAGACGCTAATAGGAAGATAAGACAGTTCAATGACAAATGGAAGTTCGGGTGAGATTGGATAGTTCATAGCAAAACCGAAAATACCATGTACTGCGAAGACTGTAGAAAGTCTGGCAAAGACAGGCACCAGCAATTTTAAACTCAAAACTATAAAGGACCACGAAAAGTCAAATGCACACATCGGCACTATAACATCAAAACCGGTGAAGACAGCTGGTCACTACAGGACAGCATTGCTTTCAGTCCCTGGCTGTCATGAAGTCGGCTGAGCTGGAGAGGATGGAGCTGCCGTTTAGAAACGTTCACGCGATTGGAAAGAAGTTGATCCGCCCCAGCTATCAACTTACGGCCTGCTGGAAGCCTCAGGTCACGAAGACCATTTTTCATGGACCATTCAGACTCATCTGATGATGAATGTAATGAGGACATTTAATGTCTCTCTCTACACATGTTCACACACACACACACACACACACACACACACACACACACACTATTAATAGATAATACATAATATACATAATAATACTTGATAATACACATAATACTTGCATATCAAAACATCAAATGTTTTTCAATGATAAATGTTTTGAATTGGACTTTTAATATTAGAATCAGTTCAATTGTACTGAATGTTATTTTTCATATCATACGATATTTCATATTGTAAGGGGCTTGAATTTGAGTTCAATAAACAGAATACTCTGTTTATATTTTTGCCTGAACTGGTTGCATGTTTTCATATAGGGAGCGACCTTAACAGCACTGAATACTTGAGTGCTACTGTAGAGATGCATTATACGCTGCCGTTCATAATTAAATCTAGATCTTCCGAACTTTAACGTATCATGGTGAATAAAAAACTTCGATTTCCTGGCAACAAAATTGTGGCTAGTGAAAAGGCTGAATGGCTAGTGACTCGGGAAAACCACTAGCCACAGTGGCCGGTGAGCAAAAAAGTTAATGTAAAGCCCTGCAGCCAACCTAACCTGCATGTCTTTGGACTGTGGGGGAAACTGTAGAACAGGATAAAGCGGCTAGAGATAATGAGATAATAGGTCACATTTATCAAGTCAAGTCAAGTTTATTGTCAAATATGCTATACATGCTCGACATACAGCACAGATGAAATTTCAGTCCTCTCTGACCCACAGTGCAAACAGGCAATGCAATAAATAAAAATAAAAGTAGAATAATTGAAAAAACAAACAATATAAACAGTATAAACACTCTAGACACTCTACAGTGTTTCTATTTATGCAGAAATATAGAACATTCAAAAAGGTGCACAAACTTTCAAGCACCAATGTATGTTCTGATATGTTTTCTGGAATAGAGGAAACCCAAGAACTGAAGTAAATCTGGTAAAATATTCATAGATGGATATTTTTATCAACTGTTGCCTAAATAAGATGTTTTTTTTGTTCTTAATTTGGGAAATGTTGATGTCGTTTGGAAACAGTCTCATTAGACACAAGATAGAAAGTGTCTCAGGAAGTTCCTCAGGACGTCTGGTTCAGGAGTTGAATAGTTATGTTCTTCAAATTGCTCTTCTTTGTTTTTTTTTAAAGATATTTTTTGGGCTTTTTTCACCTTTATTATTGAATAGGACAGTGTAGAGACAGGAAATGAGCAGGAGAGAGACAGGGAGGGATCAGGAAATGACCTCGGGTCGGAATCGAACCCAGGTCCCCGGATTTATGGTATGGCGCCTTATCCACCTGAGCCACAACGTCCCCATTGCTCTTCTTTGTTGTTATAATTTGTGAATTTATCAAGCAGCCCTGTTTTTGTGTGTGTGTGGTTTTCCAGTGTAGCGATAGTGTTAACATTCTACACAATAACACAAGAACAACAACAGGGCTACCTGTCGTTCCAGCGGTCTCAAAAGTAGCCGGTCACCGGCGGCAAATCGCCATCTGTGGCTTGTTATGCCGCCGGCTATTGTCAGTCGAGTCACAAAATTTAATATTAAATATTTCTGACAAAAAAAGCAAAAAAAGTTGTGAACGTAAATTACATCCACTATGTCATGTATGTCCGTTGCCGCGTCAACTGTGTTTACATCCTCGACACGAGTGCAGCCATTACTGCCGCCTGTGTTGCCAGATTGTGCGTTTTCCTGCCCAATTTGGGCAGTTTTAAGTGCATTTTGGAGGGTTTTGAACATATTTTGGGCTGTAAAACGTCAGCAGTATCTGGCAACATATTTTTTTACTTAATACAAGAAATTAATGGATGCCAACGTTTTTGCCAAAATGGTATTTTATTTTCCATTGTTTAGGCAGCTTCAGCATCATACTGTGAGATTCTGTTCAAATTGTTTTTTTTCTTCTCTGAAGCCTGAGCCATTTATTTTATTAGTTTATAATTATTGTTTAATTTAGTCTTCAGGAGAGACTGCCTGCACACAGTACTAGTATTAATAGGTTTTTTTCTTACATGAAAGCTGAGGCATTTATATTATATTTTAAGGTAACTTCATGTTGTGCTGTGAGGTTCTCTGCACTTTAACTTTTGAACCAACAGGTGCATTTGGATCAGTAAAGCCTATTTTTCTGCATTTTTGTAGTCCTGGTAATCTTTTATATTGGTAAAGTTGTTTATAGGACCATTTCTCAGTGTCTGTTTTTTTAATCAATAGTTTTTCAGTAATAACTTAATATTTAACATATCACTCAATTTTAAACACCCCCCGCGCCTCCCCCATAGTCTCCAAAATTTCTGTGGGAAACACTGGCGTGCGTAACAACGCTAATCAAGCTTAAGCTAGACGACCCGCCTCAAATACCCGTCCCGGGTAAATGTTATCCCAATTTTAGATGGCCTGTTCCAAACCATCCCGCCCCATGAAAAATTCGTACTTGCATCTCTCTCTCTCTCTATCTGTCTATCTATCTATATATCCCTGCACGCTTTGCGTGCATTATGTCTGCCGCTAGCAGACATTTTACCATTTTGCACCCTGCTGTAAATTATTTGTACCCTGCTATTCTCCCAAACTTTGAAGCCCCTGTCGTTCCTACTGTCTCATCTTCAATTCTAATCATAATAATAATAAATATAGCTGAATAAATATCTCAAATCTATACAGACCAGCGCTAACACTGACACTTAACTTTATTATATTGCAAAACTATTATACCGTAAGTATGATTATTTCTTTATATATGAACTGAACAGTAATAGCATCCTACTCACCACATCAGGCTGCATCTGGCCATTGATGCTGGCTGTGCGAAAAGGTGAGTGTGTGGACAGACGCTTGTCCCACTCACTGGGCCGCGGCGCTGGGACGGACTCCATGAAGCTGCGCTTGAGCTCGCTGATACTGCTGTGGTGACGCATAATCCCTGACTGAGTCTTATCCAGATCCTATCAATGTGACAAGCCATAATGAGAGAAAGAAGTGATAGAAAAAGTCATTTAATGCAAAAATAGATGGAAATAAATATAGAGTTGCGTCCAGAAACCCATGCTAAAGGTGGGTAAAAAGTTATGAAAATATGGCTGTGTTTAACACTGAACAAATGAGAACCTTTTTTCCCTAAAATTATATTCTTCTACAAAGCCATGAGTCATAATTATTGGCAACCCTAGAAAGTATTAAAAACAAACTAAAACTGAAGAATTGAAGTTACCCTGAGTACTGGGGTAATGATATAAATATGTGCTATCTGCCACTCATGGGAATGGAATATTGACCAATTCCTGTTTTTTATCGATCTTGAAAATGCCTTCGACAGAATACCTCGCACATCTCTATGGGAGGTCTTCGCTTCAGAAGAATATGGGGTACCCCAGAAACTCCAACAAGCAATTAAAAGTACATATATTGGAAACATGTACAAGGGAGGACACAAGCCGAGGGCAGTGAATGGTTTGAGGTCGAAAGCAGAGTCAGACAGGGAAGTGTCCTCTCTCCTCTCTTATTTATGCTGTTCATGGACAAATGTTTAAGGAACTCCTTACAAGAGGTAGAAAACAAAGCTGAGAAAGAAGAGCTGTTCGGTTATGCAGATGACCGAGCAATCTCTGCAAACACATCTGAAAGGCTCCAAAACTCTATTAACAGGACCAACAACACCTTTAAAGACAACAGAATGAAAATTAGCAGAGACAAAACCGAGGTACTGCATCCATCAAGACAGCCACAAGAAATCTCCATTTATCTGGAAGAGCAACAAATGAAGCAGACCAAAACCTTCAAACACCTTGGAGTTATGTTCTCACAATGAAATGACTCAGAAATAGAGATCAATCACAGAATCAGCAAGATGAGCAGCACTGTTTGAACTGTTTCAAAGACCAGAACGTCCCTGTCAAAGTCAAACCATCTTATACACCTCCATACTCAGACCAGTCCTCACATATGGACATGAAGTTTGGACATTAAACTCCAAAACCAAAAAGGGTTCATAGAGCAAAGACAACTGAGATGGTTTGGCCACTTGAGAAGAATGAATGAAAACAGGCTCCCACTGAAGTACTGCCACTACAAGCCTGAGGGTCCCAGGCTGGTGGGAAGGCCCGGATAAGATGGACAGATAACATCAAAACAGCTCTGGAGAAAAGGGGAACAACCTTGAAGAAAGTGGAGATGCTTGAGTAAAAGGCCAATCAACTGACAAGCACTTGAGCGCTTACCTTGCGCAGGGTGAGAAAGTGAGACGTGCTACCTGCCCTCTCTGCATGCATGAGGTCACAACTTGCTGATGTTGGTCTGATTGACGGGGGAGATGGAGCGTACCATCCCTCCCCATCCAGTGAGCACGGCCAATCTAGACACCTAGCCAGACTGGACTCTGTAGGATTGAAACTGCAGACAAGATGGAATGAGACAGTCCACGAGAGACTGTGGAGGATCTGGAGAGATTCTGTCAGGAAGAGTGTCTGCATTCTCCAGTCTCATTATGTATTATAGGTATATGCCCATAACTGCGAAGAATTAATGTGAAATTAAGCTAATTACCATAACAATGTTTTTCACAGCAGTTTTTACCCATCTTTCCCAAGGGTGCCAATAATTCTCAATAATATAGCACAGAAAGAAATAGAGAAGGGAAGCACAGGAATGCAATCTGCTATAATAATACTTTTGTGCTGTGACAGAAATGAGCAGCACCTTTCTTGGAAGGCTACAGAAACAGAGTTTATCAACGACATGATTCAGTCAGCTCTCTTTTATCATACCACAGCTACCAATAGAGGAGGGAGAAAGCTATCATGTGATTCCTCTAAGGCTACATCCACACGACAATGGCAACGAGATTTTTTTTTTTTAAATATTGTGTCCACATGGGCAACGGATCAGTAAAATTTCAGGTACAACGATGCAATACACATGCCACACCACTACGTGCGCTGTAAGACGGTCCCATCGGAGACACCAGAACAATAGAAGAAGTAGACACATGCGCATAAACCCCTTCTTCTGTAGCATTAGCCACATGTTTTGATTATTAATCAGTAGCGTAAAACGAAAGACGTGGAAAGAGGAATGAATGGGGGTAGATGGAAGCTGGTACGCCAACATTCTGATATCCTCCAGAATTCTTTAATGGTCCGGAATAAATTGAATGCTACACGTTGATGGATTACTTTGTTCTTCTACGCCCTTTTTGAGGAATGTATTGTTGGACTTAAACCAACATCTGAAGAGGTGAGATCGCTCCTTTTTTTTCCCTATTTTTGCTGGCGGGATTGACTCTCACTCTCTCTCTCTCTCTCTCTCTCTCTCTCACTTTGCACCATTACACAATAAATATTCACAGTGAAAATATTTTGTAAGCGCATTTCATGAACCAAGTTATAGGATTTGTTGACAACTCGCATCGAGTTCGTTACACTTCTACCCGGCGTGAAGCACTGACAGTCATGTGGTTGTGACGTCATCGTAAACAAATCCGTTCTACTCATCCAGACGACTTCGCAACGGCGCTGTTGCCAGATTTTTTAACTCTGGAACCCGTTCTCAAAAGATTTCGTTTTGGGGCACCCAAAACGCCGGTGCCGTGTGGACGCCAGGCCGAAACGATAAACAATTTTATCAGATTCACTTGAATCTGTTGCCGTGTGGACAGGGCCTAAGTCACTTGAAGCTGGTCAGCTTTATCTTTTTCAAACTGCAGCATCACAGGGCAACGTAACGCACTCGGAGGAGAGCACTATCAGCCCTCTTCTGCATACATGGCTAGTGTCACTACTGTCAAAATCTGAACTCGTAATTCCCAGTGATCAGGTGAACACTTTTCTGAAGTCTCAGCTAGTCCATTATGGCATATACAGTGCCTCCAGAAAGTATTCACCCCCTCCCTCCCTTAAACAGTGATTATTTCTCTTTTTGCTGGATTACTACATCAAATTAAAGGGTATTAGAATTTTTAAGTGTCTCTTTACAAATAATGAAATAAATAAACAAACAAATAAAATAAAGCATTTACATGTCTGCAGAATTGTTTTTAAAAATAACACTAAAATTGATAAGTATTCTCCTCTCATTTTTAGAGGAAGGGTGGACAGGACAGGGGTGGGTTTCCCAAAAGCCTCTTAATGCTAAGAGCATCTTAACTCAGAGGGAATGTTCATTGTGCTGCTCGCTCTACCATTTAACGATGATCTTTGTGCTACGATGCTTTTGGGAAATTCAGCTCAGTTCATAACAGGGTTGCCAGAGTGTGCTAGTTTAAATAATACTCTGTGGACCCCAATCCAAGACTTTTATCGCAAATAATTGGAATTAACTCGAATAAAATTCCACAAAGAATGTGTTCATGTAGACAGAGTCCATTTTCTTTGGAACAGTATCAGGTCTCTTGTGCGGTTTTTTGAGATATTAGGGGTGGATCAAGACCTGGCAACCCTGGTTAATGATATTATCTCTTCTGTGTGTGCTTTCCTGCCAATGGGAAACACAGATGCTCTGTGGAACTCAGCTGATTAATGGTACATCAGTAACCACTCATTACAAGCTGCTAGCGCAGGGCTTTTCAAAGTGTGGGGCGCACCTCCCCTAGGGGGCGCCAGAGTTCTTCGGGGGGGGGCAACGTGAGGAAAAATAAAACAGAATAAGTTACTATTGCGGACATTTAGCGAACTTCAGCTAGCCTTTACCAGAGACAAAATGGATGGATTTTTAGTACCTAAAGCTCCAGTGAGTGAGGAGACAGAGTCTGGGCCAAGCAAAAAAAGAAGGAAGTATGACCACGATTATTTAAAGTTTGGATTTTCATGGACTGGATCTGAAGATGCTCCACTGCCACAGTGTGTTGTCTGCCAAGAGGTGCTAGCTAACGATGCTATGAGATGTTTAAAATGTGTACAACAAGATGTTTAAAAAAGCACAGATGTTTAAAATGTGTAAAAAAATGTTTTAAAAAAACACAGATCTTTAAAATGTGTAAAAAAAAGAGGTTTTAAAAAAGCACAGATGTTTAAAATGTGTAAAAAAAGATGTTTTAAAAAAGCACAGATGTTTAAAATGTGTAAAAAAATGTTTTAAAAAAGCACAGATGTTTAAAATGTGTAAAAAAAAAGATATTTTAAAAAAGCACAGATGTTTAAAATGTGTAAAAAAAGATGTTTTAAAAAAGCACAGATGTTTAAAATGTGTAAAAAAAAGATATTTTAAAAAAGCACAGATGTTTAAAATGTGTAAAAAAAGATGTTTTAAAAAAGCACAGATGTTTAAAATGTGTAAAAAAAAGATGTTTTAAAAAAGCACAGATGTTTAAAATGTGTAAAAAAGATGTTTTAAAAAAGCACAGATGTTTAAAATGTGTAAAAAAAAGATGTTTTAAAAAAGCACAGATGTTTAAAATGTGTAAAAAAAGATGTTTTAAAAAAGCACAGATGTTTAAAATGTGTAAAAAAAGATGTTTTAAAAAAGCACAGATGTTTAAAATGTGTAAAAAAAGATGTTTTAAAAAAGCACAGATGTTTAAAATGTGTAAAAAAAAAGTTATTTTAAAAAAGCACAGATGTTTAAAATGTGTAAAAAAGATATTTTAAAAAAGCACAGATGTTTAAAATGTGTAAAAAAAAGATGTTTTAAAAAAGCACAGATGTTTAAAATGTGTAAAAAAAGATGTTTTAAAAAAGCACAGATGTTTAAAATGTGTAAAAAAAAAGTTATTTTAAAAAAGCACAGATGTTTAAAATGTGTAAAAAAAATGATGTTTTAAAAAAGCACAGATGTTTAAAATGTGTAAAAAAAAGATGTTTTAAAAAAGCACAGATGTTTAAAATGTGTAAAAAAGATGTTTTAAAAAAGCACAGATGTTTAAAATGTGTAAAAAAAGATGTTTTAAAAAAGCAGATGTTTTAAATGTGTAAAAAAAGATGTTTTAAAAAAGCACAGATGTTTAAAATGTGTAAAAGAAAAAAATAAAAATGTGTTCAACAACCATTTTTTTAAATACGAATGGAACATTAAGTATAGCAACAACAAACATTGTAAGGAGGGGGGGCGCTGTTGTTTATTTGCTCTCTGAGGGGGGGCCGACTCTCCCACACTTTGAAAACCCCTGTGCTAGACTATATTCTGAACGACTGTGCTGTGCGTTGTCAACTTTCAGCGATCTACATATGGGTTAGTTTAAATTTGATGAGATTGTAGCCTACAGTATAAGCCAATTGTATGAGTCTTGACGTAATATTGTTTAAGGCGATGTTGTTATTAATTTCATCCTGCCCCATCAAAATCGATGACCATGTGCTGCTGCTGCTTTAGATATCAAGTTTTAAACACTACACAGTACAGTGAAGTCGCATTTACAAGACAGGAGCTGCTCATCATTATACCAGTAAATTACACACAAGTGAACAAAACAAATGGACAGATCAACCATGTGCTAATGCGGCACCGGTGCCTTCATGCCACGTTCCTTTTCTATTTTCACCCCTTAATGCCAGAGTAAAAAAAAAAAGTAAGTTTCTTTACACCATTTAAACAACATTTACACACAGAGAGTCATATTCAGAGTTGAGTTCCTCATGCACAGTGATGATATTATACTGCAATCGCACACATCAGTATTTAGACCACGGATATGAGTAGACACTTATTTTTCAAGGACTGAATTTTTAATAGAAAAGTATAAACAAACTTGATGTGAGTATTGTTTTCGGTCGGGTTTCTTTGTTTTTTGTTAATGATATTACGGGAAAACGGCTGGATCGATCTTCATGAAACTTTCAGGATAGATGGGCGTTGGTCTCAAATAGAGCCTCCAACATTTTGAGGGTCATCCGGTCAAGGTCACCAAAAAGGTCAAAATTGTTTTTGTTGTGTCTACTGCCTCATATAGTGGTGCTAGTCACTGTGTCATTGTGCTGTAAGAATGCAAGTGTAACAATCGCACACTGCGCATGCACATACACGTGTTACGATTAAAATGGCCAGTGAGTGTATACAATTTGGTTCACCATTCGAAATAAATGGACTAGACTAAAGAAATCGCTTTTAGACATGTTTATGCTTATTACAGAGGGAAAGTGCGCTCCACTGAGCTCTAGCGCCGGGCCATTTCCAGGAAATAAGAGTTTGGGTCATGGCGACAGTGTGTGTATGTCAGCCTCGGTTCGGAGGTTTCAGTTTCGAAAACTGTAAGAGGTAAGAGTAGAATAATATAAAGTACAGACACTTGGTATACAACCCTAATTCCAAAAAAATTGGGACAGAGTACAAATTGTAAATAAAAATGGAATGCAATGATGTGGAAGTTTCAAAATTCCATATTTTATTCAGAATAGAACATAGATGACATATCAAATGTTTAAACTGAGAAAATGTATCATTTAAAGAGAAAAATTAGGTAATTTTAAATTTCATGACAACAACACATCTCAAAAAAGTTGGGACAAGGCCATGTTTCCCACTGTGAGACATCCCCTTTTCTCTTTACAACAGTCTGTAAACGTCTGGGGACTGAGGAGACAAGTTGCTCAAGTTTAGGGATAGGAATGTTAACCCATTCTTGTCTAATGTAGGATTCTAGTTGCTCAACTGTCTTAGGTCTTTTTTGTCGTATCTTCCGTTTTATGATGCGCCAAATGTTTTCTATGGGTGAAAGATCTGGACTGCAGGCTGGCCAGTTCAGTACCCGGACCCTTCTTCTACGCAGCCATGATGCTGTAATTGATGCAGTATGTGGTTTGGCATTGTCATGTTGGAAAATGCAAGGTCTTCCCTGAAAGAGACGTCGTCTGGATGGGAGCATATGTTGCTCTAGAACCTGGATATACCTTTCAGCATTGATGGTGCCTTTCCAGATGTGTAAGCTGCCCATGCCACACGCACTAATGCAACCCCATACCATCAGAGATGCAGGCTTCTGAACTGAGCGCTGATAACAACTTGGGTCGTCCTTCTCCTCTTTAGTCTGAATGACACAGCGTCCCTGATTTCCATAAAGAACTTCAAATTTTGATTCGTCTGACCACAGAACAGTTTTCCACTTTGCCACAGTCCATTTTAAATGAGCCTTGGCCCAGAGAAGACGTCTGCGCTTCTGGATCATGTTTAGATACGGCTTCTTCTTTGAACTATAGAGTTTTAGCTGGCAACGGTGGATGGCACGGTGAATTGTGTTCACAGATAATGTTCTCTGGAAATATTCCTGAGCCCATTTTGTGATTTCCAATACAGAAGCATGCCTGTATGTGATGCAGTGCCGTCTAAGGGCCTGAAGATCACGGGCACCCAGTATGGTTTTCCAGCCTTGACCCTTACGCACAGAGATTCTTCCAGATTCTCTGAATCTTTTGATGATATTATGCACTGTAGATGATGATATGTTCAAACTCTTTGCAATTTTACACTGTCGAACTCCTTTCTGATATTGCTCCACTATTTGTCGGCGCAGAATTAGGGGGATTGGTGATCCTCTTCCCATCTTTACTTCTGAGAGCCGCTGCCACTCCAAGATGCTCTTTTTATACCCAGTCATGTTAATGACCTATTGCCAATTGACCTAATGAGTTGCAGTTTGGTCCTCCAGCTGTTCCTTTTTTGTACCTTTAACTTTTCCAGCCTCTTATTGCCCCTGTCCCAACTTTTTTGAGATGTGTTGCTGTCATGAAATTTCAAATGAGCCAATATTTGGCATGAAATTTCAAAATGTCTCACTTTCGACATTTGATATGTTGTCTATGTTCTATTGTGAATACAATATCAGTTTTTGAGATTTGTAAATTATTGCATTCCGTTTTTATTTACAATTTGTACTTTGTCCCAACTTTTTTGGAATCGGGGTTGTATTTTACTTCTGTGATTTTTTAATTGTTCATTTTCGTGGCTACTGCCTCATAGAGTAAATATATATGCTATATTTACTGTATGGACATGGGATCAGAAAACTATTTTATTTATAAGCAGTAGCCACATGGACCCATAGGGGACCAATTTTTTTTCGTGATATCTTCCTTTATATTCATCATAAGTGCTACCGGGCGAGGTTTGTTTTGCCTGGCAACACTTGTTTTATTTCTGTAGCAGTGTTATTGTAGAGAGGTATGAAATGCTTGTCCCTTTCGAATCGTCCTGCTCACCAGCAGCTAAACACAGCGTCACGATACTCGACACACATTCATTTATTTAGACTGAATGAAAAGAATCCGATAATCTGATTTCCATACAGAAGGTGGACTGGAATGGAACATCAGGGTACTGTGAGGGTTAATTTGTGTGCAAAATTAATTGTTAGTGCACAATCTTAAAAAAAAAAAAAGAAAATAACAGCATGTGCTGGATCAAGTGCTATTTCATGAACTACCATATAAAGAGCATGCAAGCCATATTGTTAAATTAAACAAATCTGTCGTGATCAATGTGATTACAATTGTTATGTCTGAGAGCAAAAAATGCTATCTGTTTCTTCAGTCCACATTTTCTATTGGGCTTAAAGGCTTTGTGTTTTGAGCTGTTGGTGTGTTTAGAGATTATTAAAAAAATAAAAATAAAAACCCTGGAGGTGTCAAGAGCACACAGGTGACTCACACATGCAAGTTAAATGTCAAGCACGTGTGTAACCCGTTGCAGAATTCTGCCCCATATTGTGGAATTAAGTTGCAAGCTCTGAATACGGCTCACGAAGCAGAAACTGTATTATGTAATACAGTATTATCGGTCAGCCCTCCCTATATTACAACCCCCGATTCCAAAAAAGTTGGGACAACGTACAAATTGTAAATAAAAACAGAATGCAATAATTTACAAATCTCAAAAACTGATATTGTATTCACAATAGAACATAGACAACATATCAAATGTCGAAAGTGAGACATTTTGAAATTTCATGCCAAACATTGGCTCATTTGAAATTTCATGACAGCAACACATCTCAAAAAAGTTGGGACAGGGGCAATAAGAGGCTGGAAAAGTTAAAGGTACAAAAAAGGAACAGCTGGAGGACCAAATTGCAACTCATTAGGTCAATTGGCAATAGGTCATTAACATGACTGGGTATAAAAAGAGCATCTTGGAGTGGCAGCGGCTCTCAGAAGTAAAGATGGGAAGAGGATCACCAATCCCCCTAATTCTGCGCCGACAAATAGTGGAGCAATATCAGAAAGGAGTTCGACAGTGTAAAATTGCAAAGAGTTTGAACATATCATCATCTACAGAGCATAATATCATCAAAAGATTCAGAGAATCTGGAAGAATCTCTGTGCGTAAGGGTCAAGGCCGGAAAACCATACTGGGTGCCCGTGATCTTCGGGCCCTTAGACGGCACTGCATCACATACAGGCATGCTTCTGTATTGGAAATCACAAAATGGGCTCAGGAATATTTCCAGAGAACATTATCTGTGAACACAATTCACCGTGCCATCCGCCGTTGCCAGCTAAAACTCTATAGTTCAAAGAAGAAGCCGTATCTAAACACGATCCAGAAGCGCAGACGTCTTCTCTGGGCCAAGGCTCATTTAAAATGGACTGTGGCAAAGTGGAAAACTGTTCTGTGGTCAGACGAATCAAAATGTGAAGTTCTTTATGGAAATCAGGGACGCCGTGTCATTCGGACTAAAGAGGAGAAGGACGAGCCAAGTTGTTATCAGCGCTCAGTTCAGAAGCCTGCATCTCTGATGGTATGGGGTTGCATTAGTGCGTGTGGCATGGGCAGCTTACACATCTGGAAAGACACCATCAATGCTGAAAGGTATATCCAGGTTCTAGAGCAACATATGCTCCCATCCAGACGACGTCTCTTTCAGGGAAGACCTTGCATTTTCCAACATGACAATGCCAAACCACATACTGCATCAATTACAGCATCATGGCTGCGTAGAAGAAGGGTCCAGGTACTGAACTGGCCAGCCTGCAGTCCAGATCTTTCACCCATAGAAAACATTTGGCGCGTCATAAAACGGAAGATACGACAAAAAAGACCTAAGACAGTTGAGCAACTAGAATCCTACATTAGACAAGAATGGGTTAACATTCCTATCCCTAAACTTGAGCAACTTGTCCCCTCAGTCCCCAGACGTTTACAGACTGTTGTAAAGAGAAAAGGGGATGTCTCACAGTGGGAAACATGGCCTTGTCACAACTTTTTTGAGATGTGGTGTTGTCATGAGATTTAAAATCACCTAATTTTTCTCTTTAAATGATACATTTTCTCAGTTTAAACATTTGATATGTCATCTATGTTCAATTCTGAATAAAATATGGAATTTTGAAACTTCCACATCATTGCATTCCGTTTTTATTTACAATTTGTACTTTGTCCCAACTTTTTTGGAATCGGGGTTGTACATCACAGTTTGGAGCATTAAGTGTGAATGAATATTTAAAAATTCACTGTCCATCTTGACACTAATCACAGATACGCAGATGCAAAAAGTGACCAAAAAGAAGACAAAATGTGCCGCATTAGTCCACAGAACATCTCAAGAATCAGCGAAACACTCACGAGATCCCGCACTGTGGCACTTGCCTGCTTTCCTCATTTTAATCTGATCCTCTGCATCAGTTTTGTTCATGAATTTCTGTTCCTGCCAATTCAGCGTAGTGTGTTCTGGCACACAGCTACAGCATATAACTCCAATGCAGTGTCCAGATTATCTGTGTTATCAGTATTACATTATTATTTGCAATGAGATTAATTAATTAAATGATATACTGTGATGTAGGAGCAGGTGCACGTGATACACACGTGAGTGTCCCAGCACTGGATGTACGAGAGGTCCTCATGCACACAAGCCTTGGAGTCCTGGCTTATTTAATACTAGTTTATAATGCAGTACTTTTAAGAGAAAACTTCTCTGGGCTGAGAAAAGAGGTCATCTAAAACTATCTGTCTAAAATGGAAAACAGAAGGTGTGATTTATTTATTTAAGAAGCAGGTCACTCCAGAGAGTGTGACAGAGGATAACAAGTACTCAGACGTACAGTACGGATTAAAGCTCATCCCATCATGTTAATGACGTCATGAAAAGAGTGGATATCTTTATATTAACTCAGAGATGAGGGCATGATCACAGGTTTCAGAGCGGTCAGTTCAGTTTCTTTGATTTCCAGGGTTGGATGAAGGTAAGACAGTTGATTACACTACCGTTCAAAAGTTTGGGGTCACTTTGAAATGTCCTTATTTTTGAAAGAAAAGCACTGTTCTTTTCAATGCAGATCACTTTAAACTAATCAGAAATCCACTCTATACATTGCTAATGTGGTAAATGACTATTCTAGCTGCAAATGTCTGGTTTTTGGTGCAATATCTCCATAGGTGTATAGAGGCCCATTTCCAGCAACTCTCACTCCAGTGTTCTAATGGTACAATGTGTTTGCTCATTGCCTCAGAAGGCTAATGGATGATTAGAAAACCCTTGTACAATCATGTTAGCACAGCTGAAAACAGTTGAGCTCTTTAGAGAAGCTATAAAACTGACCTTCCTTTGAGCAGATTGAGTTTCTGGAGCATCACATTTGTGGGGTCGATTAAATGCTCAAAATGGCCAGAAAAATGTCTCAACTATATTTTCTATTCATTTTACAACTTATGGTGGGAAATAAAAGTGTGACTTTTCATGGAAAACACAAAATTGTCTGGGTGACCCCAAACTTTTGAACGGTAGTGTACAAGAATCTGTGGTTGGTTGAAGAGAGCAACTGGACTTGCTTGAAGATTCTTGAAAACGTTTCACCTCTCATCCTAAAGGCTTCCTCAGTTCTGTCTGACTAATAGGGAGTATCCAGTATTTATCCTCTCATGGATCATCATAGAATCCGAATCAGAATGCTGATGGCTGCATTGTAGGTGGCTGATAAAAGATGTCATAGACACCCACCTCTGTTCAATGATGGCCGTTCCAGGCTGACAAAAATGAACGATCCTCTCTGGCTAAGATGTCTGCCAGTTTTCTGGAAGTCCTCTCAGAGGGATCTCATCCCAAAGTGCGTAGAAACATATCTGTGACAAATCTCAAACAGAACTGAGACAGAACTGAGGAAGCCTTTAGGATGAGAGGCGAAACGTTTTCAAGAATCTTCAAGCAAGTCCAGTTGCTCTCTTCAACCAACCACAGATTACTATGTACCTGGATGACTGAGAATCGTCACAGATATGTTTCTGCGCACTTTGGGATGAGATCCCTATGAGAGGACTTCCAGAAAACTGGCAGACATCTTAGCCAGAGAGGATCGTTCATTTTTGTCAACCTGGAACGGCCATCATTGAACAGAGGTGGGTGTCTATGATATCTTTTATCAGCCACCTACAACGCAGCCATCAGCATTCTGATTCGGATTCTATGATGATCCATGAGAGGATAAATACCTGATACTCCCTATTAGTCAGAGAGAACTGAGGAAGCCTTTAGGATGAGAGGCGAAACGTTTTCAAGAATCTTCAAGCAAGTCCAGTTGCTCTCTTCAACCAACCACAGATTACTATGTACCTGGATGACTGAGATTCGTCACAGATAGTGTACAAGAATGGAAATAGAATTAAATATGTCTGTCATGACATTAAAAAATATATGACTGGGAACAAATAGATAACGCACACACACTGATACCCCTTTTCCACCAACAGGGAACAGGTTAGGTTCTGTTTCACGTACCAAATTTTGAACCGTTCTGAGAACTTTGACCAAAAATGAATTGGTTCAGAACTTGAAAAGCTGACATCAGTGGCATGTCTTTAGTTTACAGAGTTTCTTATCATTAGTACTTGGTCCATGCTTGTTGTTTGGAAACTAATATCTGCAACAACAGAACAAAAGCTCATAGATAATCAGTGTTATCCGCCATCTTGTTTTACTCCCATTGTGAACTGTGCAAATGCCCTCTGTTCATGACGCGTCTATGATTACAAAGGTTCTGCTAAAAACCTGGCACCAAGGTTCAAAGAATCCTGAACGGAACCGGTTCAAAAACCTGTTCCCTGTTGGTCAAAAACGGGGACGTGTGAGAAACAGCCTTTGTCCGTTGTATGCTGGCATCCTGCGTTAATGGTTTTGTTTTGTTTTTTTTCATTGGTGCTGACAAAGTTTGGTTTGACTTCAGAGCCGATAATAAGCGAAAAATTCAAATAATTTAAGACATTCATTGAATAAGACAAACAAAATTCCCAATCAGATATTTAACCAATGTATACGCAACATTGAAATGTAAGAAAAACTATCAGGAAGGAAAGAGATACTTGCTTTAGAATTGCTGAGATAAATTGTGCATGCAAAGTGGTTTGGGCCAAGCTACAGAAAATGGGGGAAAAAAAAACACATCGTGAAAAGAACTGAGTGAAGTACATGACTCAATGCAAAGAAATACAAGACAGAAATCTTCATGCAATAAGACATGCGAGAGAGAGAGAGAGAGAGAGAGAGAGAGAGAGAGCAGGTAAAGAGACAATCTCCAGATACAAACCTCCAACATTAAATTGCTATGTCTGGTATAGAGAGTTTCACCCTCGATTTTCTTAGCTCTTTTCTGCAAAGAACAAAAACGGAAAGAAAAAAAAAAGTGTTCACAGTTTGCCAATCTGGAAGAGTAATCAGAGAGGAATCACAGGCTGGTTGACTTGCAGGAGCATTCAGTGTGGAACGCGAACAAGAGATGTGGTCATGGTACCAAAAGAAATGAAAATGTGCAGGAAAGCAGAGTAAAAAGGTGTAAGGTGCAGAGCCAGGAGGGAACGCTGGACTGCGTAGTGATTGACGTGTAGATACAGCGGAATTGTGCAGTGAAAATGTCTAGTCTGAAAGCTCGAGGTGAAGTGTTTCTACAGCTTACTGTTTGTTGAAAAAGCTTGACGCTCGTTGCTCAATGGCCCGAAATCATCAATTAGCTCATGGCTAACTAATGTCATAGCCTTAGGCCCTGTCCACACGGCAACGGATTCAGGTGAATCTGATAAAATTGTTTATCGTTTCGGCCTGGCGTCCACACGGCACCGGCGTTTTGGCCGTCCACACAGCACGGCACCCAAAACGAAATCTTTTGAGAACGGGTTCCAGAGTGAAAAAATCTGGCAACGTCGCTGTTGCGAAGTCGTCTGGATGAGTAGAACGGATTTGTTTACGATGACATCACAACCACATGACTGTCAGTGCTTCACGCCGGGTAGAAGTGTAACGAACTCGATGCGAGTTGTCAACAAATCCGATAACTTGGTTCATGAAACGCGCTTACAAAATATTTTCACTGTGAATATTTATTGTGTAATGGTGCAAAGTGAGAGAGAGAGAGAGAGAGAGAGAGAGAGAGAGAGAGAGAGAATAGCCCTTAGGGCAGAGTCTTTAGTCCAAACACTGCGGAAGCAGTACCAAACCGCGCATCGCCCGTGTGCTTTCCAAAAACAATCCCGCCAGCAAAAATAGGAAAAAAAAAGGAGCGATCTCACCTCTTCAGATGTTGGTTTAAGTCCAACAATACATTCCTCAAAAAGGGCGTAGAAGAACAAAGTAATCCATCAACGTGTAGCATTCAATTTATTCCGGACCATTAAAGAATTCTGGAGGATATCAGAATGTTGGCGTACCGGCTTCCATCTACCCCCATTCATTCCTCTTTCCGCGTCTTTCGTTTTACACTACTGATTAATAATAAAAACTTTATGTGGCTGATGCTACAGAAGAAGGGGTTTATGCGCATGCGTCTACTTCTATTGTTCTGGTGTCTCCGATGGGACCGTCTTACAGCGCACGTAGTGGTGTGGCATGTGTATTGCATCGTTTTCAGCAAGCGTTGCGTTGCCATATGAACCTGAAATTTTACTGATCCGTTGCCCATGTGGACACAATATTTTAAAAAAAAAATCTCGTTGCCGTTGTCGTGTGGATGTAGCCTTACTATGAAGCACTAATCACTCTCTCTCTGGCCAAAAGTATGTGGACACCTCACCATCACACCCATATGTGGTTCTTCTCCAAACTGTTCCCACAAAGTTCCCTGACTGAAGTCAATTCCACTAAAGACTTTTGGAATGAACTGGAACCTCAACATCCCAAGAACAGTGTCTGATCTCACTAATGCTCTTGTAGCTGAACTGAATGAACACAAGTTCCCACAGCCATGCCCCAAAATCTAGTGAAAAGCTTTCCCAGAAGAGAAGAGAAGAGAAGAGAAGAGAAGAGAAGAGAAGAGAAGAGAAGAGAAGAGAAGAGAAGAGAAGGATGGAGCTTATTATAAGAGTAAAAATGGAATAAATCTGGAATGAGATGCTCAGCAACAAGCACATATGAGTGTGATGGTCAGGAATGCACATACTTTGACTAAATTATGTGTATCATTTTATTTAACTCGTTTGTTGGTCCCTTACTGACAGGTACTGGAGCTCAGCCAGCGTTACATGTGAGAAATTGCGTTTGAACCAACTATTCTTGGTAGGTTGCAAAAATTAAGTGCACATGTGACTTCTCATCACATGGTTGCTTGTCAGCATCATTATGCAAAATAATACTTACATTTTTAATGACAATCAAATTAAGAATTTAAAATGGCCCTCCCAACTCCAGCCCCACCTGTGCATGCCCACTTGGTCGAAAAACTGAGACAGGCAAAAAAATTAAATTCTTACTGTCGTAAACATGCTTTTCCTTTATACACACGCAGGCACTATATCTGAGCACATGCAGAAACCAGTCACGGTACCTTTAATCATTCACTGCATTCTAGCCCATAGACACAGTTATACAAGCAAGAACAGAGCCAGAGCAGATAACAAAATAAAAATCATTCAATAAATTGCTGAAAAATTTCTCTTCTGCAGTAGAAGACAAGCAGCGACAGCAAGGATAAGGAAGGGTGCTTCTTTGTCATGCCGTAACTCTGAAGAGGGGATAAGTTCCAACCTTGCGCATTCGCACCATCACTTGTGGGGGCTGTACAAGCCCCAAAGAGGAGGGAACAGACAGCCATATTAGAATGCCTCATATACATTAAACCTCCATTAACACTTACATACTACAGACCTTCATGTAATCAAGATTTAAACTTTGTAAAACAAATAAATTTTTCAAATGCCATACAGTACTGTGCACGTGTAAATAACTGTTATAAATCAAAGGTATTTTCAAAAATAAAGAGCAGGAATAAACTCACCAGTCACAAGCCTATCTTTAAAAATACATCAGGTGTGCACATTTTTACAAGGAAACTCTTTGGTAAGTTTTTCTAAACATCCTGGAGAACCTGCCACAATTCATCTGGAAACTTTGACCACCAAACTCGCTTTTTTATTCGTTTTTAAAACTTGACAAGCAGCATGAAAAGTCTGAAAATTGGTCTGTCAAGTATGGTATTATGTTTTTCGTTTCTGACGTACAAACATCTTCCTGTAAAATTTCATTTCGGTTGGGAAAAAAAATGCTTGGAAATGAAACAAATCTTTTACTGACCCCCAGTATTGTACAACCCCGATTCCAAAAAAGTTGGAACAAAGTACAAATTGTAAATAAAAATGGAATGCAATAATTTACAAATCTCAAAAACTGATATTGTATTCACAATAGAACATAGACAACATATCAAATGTCGAAAGTGAGACATTTTGAAATTTCATGCCAAATATTGGCTCATTTGAAATTTCATGACAGCAACACATCTCAAAAAAGTTGGGACGGGGCAATAAGAGGCTGGAAAAGTTAAAGGTACAAAAAAGGAACAGCTGGAGGACCAAATTGCAACTCATTAGGTCAATTGGCAATAGGTCATTAACATGACTGGGTATAAAAAGAGCATCTTGGAGTGGCAGCGGCTCTCAGAAGTAAAGATGGGAAGAGGATCACCAATCCCCCTAATTCTGCGCCGACAAATAGTGGAGCAATATCAGAAAGGAGTTCGACAGTGTAAAATTGCAAAGAGTTTGAACATATCATCATCTACAGTGCATAATATCATCAAAAGATTCAGAGAATCTGGAAGAATCTCTGTGCATAAGGGTCAAGGCCGGAAAACCATACTGGGTGCCCGTGATCTTCGGGCCCTTAGACAGCACTGCATCACATACAGGCATGCTTCTGTATTGGAAATCACAAAATGGGCTCAGGAATATTTCCAGAGAACATTATCTGTGAACACAATTCACCGTGCCATCCGCCGTTGCCAGCTAAAACTCTATAGTTCAAAGAAGAAGCCGTATCTAAACATGATCCAGAAGCGCAGACGTCTTCTCTGGGCCAAGGCTCATTTAAAATGGACTGTGGCAAAGTGGAAAACTGTTCTGTGGTCAGACGAATCAAAATTTGAAGTTCTTGATGGAAATCAGGGACGCCGTGTCATTCGGACTAAAGAGGAGAAGGACGACCCGAGTTGTTGTCAGCGCTCAGTTCAGAAGCCTGCATCTCTGATGGTATGGGGTTGCATTAGTGCGTGTGGCATGGGCAGCTTACACATCTGGAAAGACACCATCAATGCTGAAAGGTATATCCAGGTTCTAGAGCAACATATGCTCCCATCCAGACGACGTCTCTTTCAGGGAAGACCTTGCATTTTCCAACATGACAATGCCAAACCACATACTGCATCAATTACAGCATCATGGCTGCGTAGAAGAAGGGTCCGGGTACTGAACTGGCCAGCCTGCAGTCCAGATCTTTCACCCATAGAAAACATTTGGCGCATCATAAAACGGAAGATACGACAAAAAAGACCTAAGACAGTTGAGCAACTAGAATCCTACATTAGACAAGAATGGGTTAACATTCCTATCCCTAAACTTGAGCAACTTGTCTCCTCAGTCCCCAGACGTTTACAGACTGTTGTAAAGAGAAAAGGGGATGTCTCACAGTGGGAAACATGGCCTTGTCCCAACTTTTTTGAGATGTGTTGTTGTCATGAAATTTAAAATCACCTAATTTTTCTCTTTAAATGATACATTTTCTCAGTTTAAACATTTGATATGTCATCTATGTTCTATTCTGAATAAAATATGGAATTTTGAAACTTCCACATCATTGCATTCCGTTTTTATTTACAATTTGTACTTTGTCCCAACTTTTTTGGAATCGGGGTTGTAAAAGTCATACAATGATCTTCTAAGACCATTCAAATTGCAAAAAGATTTTGCACAGTACAGTATGTTTAAGGCCTTAGTAAAAGGTCACATTCTCAATTCTTGCGATGCATCCTGAAACTGAAGCACAGACCTGACTCGTTTTCTCCCCATTAGTGGTCGTCACTGCCAGGGCATCATGTTGCCTCCACTCACGTCGGACAACCATCTGCAGGGGCACACAATTACCCACCCTGATATCGGTCTCTCTCTCTCTCTCTCTCACTCTCACTCACTCACACACACCAGGCTTGTAGTACTCGAGTCCGACTCGTGCCCTAATTTTAAGGACTCGTGACTTGACTTGGACTTGAGCACTGATGACTCGGACTCGTGCAATAACTGCATTCAGACTCATAAATTGGAGATGAGGACTTAGATTTTTTCTTTATTTTTTGTAACATGCCATAATAATATATTTATATCTACATTAATTTTTATACTAATTTTGTACAAGAGAATGCACATTCACCTGTTCATACAGTACGTCATGTTCAGGAACAAACTAACGTTGACGGCGCTAAAATGCCTGGAGAGAACGCCGCTAGGATTGTCCGCTTTGCTTATACAGACTTCTCGTGCAGTGGGAAAAAATGCACTGCGATGTGTTCCATATGTAGAAGAACTATCAAGGAGACGACGGGGACGACCTCAAACTTCAATCGTCATTTGGTAAGACCACACCCAGAGAAGGAAGTGACACGCTGTGTTCATTGCCCTGTTGATAGTGGGCGGGGCTTGCTGAGTAATGAACAAGCTTTTTATCTTTAGCCTATTAACTAAACAGGGCAGTCGAGCAGTAATGTTAGTCCAACACAGTAGCAGAGACACTTTCACATAAAGGCAGCAACAGCCACCGTCAAATGGTGCGGCTGGAGTCAGTTTTCGCACTTCAAAGATGCATTTACTCCATTTGAGTAAGGCCCCGTCCACACGAGTACGTTTTTGTTGAATCCGCATAAATACTTTATCGTTTTGGCCTCACGTCCAGACGGATCTGGCTTTTTCAAGGTGTGAAACCGGTATTTTTTGAAAACGGGTCCCAGAGTGCCGGATAGCCCGGAGTCGTCTGGACAGCGAAGCAGATTTTTTTCAGAAACGATGACGTATAAGCCCCGCCTCTCTAACCTTTAACCTCAGCCGCCGCCGCTAGACGCGTCATAACAACAACAACAACGGCGGACTACAGGCTTGTGCTCGTACTGCAGAAACAACTCAGTCTATTACGGCTGCTACAACAAAACCTTCTGCTTTTATATTACTGCGAGGAGCAACAAAACTTCTCGTGTTATGAGCTTATTTTGTAAACAGCGCGTGACCTTTATACGCATGCTCCATGGCTTCTCTTCCGGTTTTAGTGTATTGGTGTGGTGGCATCACAGCGCCACACACAGGCCTGGCATATGTACTACAGCGTTTTGGGTCGTTTCCAGCGAATCGAAATGACGCCGTGTTTACGGAGATTTTTTTCAAAACAACAGCGTATTGGGTGAGGCCGCGTACTCGTGTGGACGGGGCCTAAGTTATAAAACACTTGGGGGTGTGCTGCTAATGGAAAATAATCCATGACCAAGTGGTGCGATTACAACCCTGATGTGGATTATTTTCCTAAAACTGTAGTGTTTTATTCCTCTTGTAACACATATTGTTCATTTTATTTTTTCATGAACAATATACAGTTTCACTCAAAACTATATAAATATACAAGTAACCGTATAGGTGCATTTAATGTTGTGGAATGTCTCTGAAGCAAGTCATTTCCTGTTATCACGTACATCATACTAGCTATCCTTCACCAGCCTCTCTTTTGATATGACTGCAAAAAACGCAGCTTATTAAAGCATAACCACCTCTCTGAACTGAAGACTTTCTCATGTCAGTGATGTACGATTGACTGCAAGTACTCAACGTACCATCAGACAAGGACCACCATCGTTCTTCTGAAGTAAGAAATACATTACATGGAGTTTAACCCTGTTTTAACCATGGGGTCTGCTCAGGGTGGCCTCTTGATGGGATTGAAAATTTGCCAACATCTGAACACTGTAGTCTGGGCATTGAAATGCATAATCCTACAGCACTGGTCTGATGTCCAGTGAACAACCCCCCCTTTATTTTTTTTACCATAAAGCATCAACCATGCCTGGTGCTGTGCATAACTGAATTTGTGGAGAGTCATCCTGCATCCTGGTCTACTGTATGTGTCCCACTGGCAGGAGTAAGGTTTCAATCAGCTCTGTCATGGACGCATCAGTAGCTATGGATTGAAGTGACTGCTCCATTGTGAGTAGCAAAACTGTTAGCAAGTTGCCTGTCCATGCCAGAATGTCACCATTACATCTGCATTCTAGTACTTGGGCTTCAAATGGGATGACCAACCCCTTTGATGGCTAAAGCCACCAGTGACATGCTGCCCAGATTGACCTGCTTACAATCCATCATATCAGCTGAAGCTCGGACACTAGAATATCTAAGTATCTTCACTGATCTCTATTCCTCACATTGTGGCATAGTGAAACTCCCTGTGGCCAGCATACACACATCAGATTCTGCACTATGAGCTTCCAGTCCAACCCAGGCCACCCTTCCTTTCATATGGTGACTCTCCCAGACAGTGCCTGTAATCTGGTAAAGGATATATCATCTTCACTTCTGGACACTGCTGAAGCCGGAGTTGAACATTGTGGTTCAACTGTTGGATCATTGTCAGGAAATATCTCTCCGGTGCAGCTACATATGATTCAAGAAAGACTCTGCTCTCCTGTTTGGCATGGAATCCAATCTAATCGTGCCAGCCCGAGTGCCGTGTTGGCATCAGTTTCGCTTCTAGGGAGCTTACATGATGGCTGCACAAGTACGAACCTTACAGCATGGCTCGTAATCACTCAGAGCTGAAGACATGTTGGAAACCAGATAATTCATTGGTTATCCAGGAAAAGTGTGCATTATGCTGAATGGAGTCTCAGTCCCACTAGTCATCAGATAGTGGGGGATATAAAAGCTGAAAGAGTTACAGAGAGAGTAAAAAAAACAAAATAGCATACTTGCCAATTCAACCGATTCATGTGGTCATCTACCGATTTTAGTTCTAAAAAATATTAGATTACAAAAATAAATCAGCGAACACTGATGGATTCACTCTTCTGACCTCATTTCAGCTATCTGTATCATGGGGGATACACGTACACAGTGTCAAATAGTCATATTAAGTGAAGCTGAGAGTCAATGGAACGGCACATTAATGATGTTGAATCTAAATTGTATAGCTCTATGGTGCCATTCCATTAGTTCTCATTATGGTTCTAGCCAATCAGGAATGAGGTCACATATTACAACAAAGTGCACCAGTATCTGTAAAAACCAAACACACGCTGGTAATCACGAACAATGAAAACTCAGAAGAAAAAATGATTCACTATTGCCCCTTTTTCCACCAAAGCAGTTCCAGGGCTGGTTCGGGGCCAGTGCTTAGTTTGGAACCGGGTTTTCTGTTTCCACTGACAAAGAACTGGCTCTGGGGCCAGAAAAACCGGTTCCAGGCTAGCACCAACTCTCTGCTGGGCCAGAGGAAAGAACCGCTTACGTCAGCGGGGGGGCGGAGTTGTTAAGACCAACAACAATAGCAAGACCGCGAAAGATCGCCATTTTTAAGCGACGAGAAGCAGCAGCTGTACAAACGTGAAGTCATCCATTATTATTATTGTTGTTGTTGCTGCTGCTGCTTCTTCCGTGTTGTTTTTGCTTCGATATTCGCGCCAAGGTTTATGCAAACGTAGCGACGTAACTGACGTATGCAGCGACGTAATGACGTGGCTTCCCTTAGCACCGCCAGCTATGGAAAAGCAAACTGGTTCTCAACTGGCTCGCAAGTTGAACGAGTTGTGAACCAGCACCAGCACCGGCCCCGAACCAGCCCTGGAACTGATTTGGTGGAAAAGGGGTATATGACAATAAGTTCAAGGCGATTTGGTCGTCGGATCATCCAGCATCAAAGCACTGAGACAAGGTGAGAAACGTGCATTTTATGAAGTATGTCAGTCTGATTTCCCAATTAATTTTCTTCAATGATGGCACTCAGAATACAGGAGAATGCACCATTTTACACTGGGGTTTTTGTTTTTTTCAAAATTTTCCAGAGAGCATGCCCCCAGACCCCCCCAGAAGGGCGTGACTATGCCACGCAATCTGATCAGGCACTTTTCATTCTCAGGGGGTTGGCAAGCGTGGAATAGTCAAGTTAAAATCTCAGTCTATAACTGTCATTTCCTGATTTTTAAAGAGGTTTCAGCATGGTGCACACATGTAGTAGAAGATGTCCAGATGGAACAAAGTGCTGACACTGGAGACTCCTTCCAGAGAAGTCACATATCACCATATCACAAATTCTACTTTTTCTTAGCAAAATTCCAACTGTTTCTTTTATTCTTTTATTATTATTCTTACAGCCATAACTGTTCTGTCCGAGCTAAAATGATTCCACAACTTCAGATTCAAGAATTCAATAGCGCTGTGGGATAAGGGTGAAATAATAGACAAAAACATTCAAACCATCACAACAAATGCATTCTGAGCCATAAAATTATTATTCGGTGTAGTAGATGTCAGTTCATTAGAATTATACGGAAGTTGCAGCAACGTGAAATTAAAAGGAATGCAACTGTTATGTACCTTGAACTCAGATGTGTCCTCAAGTGCAACACTTTGCATTTTGACGGTCCCACTCCTAGAGCTCTCTGCCTTTACCTCAACCTTGTTCTCTCCAGAGTGAGATGGTGGACTTGTGGGTGTCACCAAGTCTTTGTGCTCCACCTGTATGGCCGATGTCACCATAGAAGAAGGAGCTGGATCGCCAATGGAGATAGGAGACATGATTGGAGCACTAACAGGACGCGCCGTCTTATTTAATGTGGACACCATGGCTGAATTAGCTGGAAGGATGGAGAAAAAAGAGGAAGACCTGTTAAACCAATATTTTTCTTGGCTTGTTATCAACAAATACCTGAAAGCTATTTGAAACTCCTCCGTAAGGCTTCAGTAGCAGATCTGCTCTTGCAGGTTATCCAATCGCATGCACTTATATGAATTATTTCACTCCTCAGACCAGAGACTAGTTACAGGGCCAGAGACATTCGGTCAGAAACAGAAGTTTTCATAGACTTTCTTTCACATGCTTTCTTTCTTTCTTTCTTTCTTTCTTTCTTTCTTTCTTTCTTTCTTTCTTTCTCTCACATCTTGCATTTTAATTTCAATTACAGTAAAGTTTGTTTCTAATTTCTTAATTTCCCTGAGGGAACCCTCCCAAAGGGATCAATAAAGTTTTATCTAATCTAATCTAATCTAATCTAATCTAATCTAATCTAATCTAATCTAATTTAAATGTGCCTTTGCACACCAGCTCATCAGCCACAGATTAAATTTTAATTTAATTTTACTTTTAAAATTTAACAGCCAAATGTCCCATTGGTACATAAATGTAGTTTTGGAACAATAAAGTTTTAGAACAATATGCTTTGGACCGATGAGACAAAGGAGGAGATGTACGTTCATCATTCATATATCTGAAGAGAGCGGTACATAAAGGGATGCTCTCAAACATCAATGAACTGATGCAACGTTGTGAAGAAGAGTCAAAATTTCTCCAAAACGATGTGAGGGACTGATAAACTCTTCCAGAAAACATTTGCTTCAGGTTGGTTCGACATGCTACTGAATCATAGAGTGGACTTATTTTTTACCAACTGGTTTACCTTTTAAAAAACCAAAAACAAACAAACAAACAAAAAGAAAAAAGAAAAAAACACCCCCCATATATATATATATATATATATATATATATATATATATATATATATATATATATACACACACACACACACACACACACACGCTCACTCACTCACTGGCCACTTTAATAGGAACTTGTTGTTGATGCTAAGATCCCTGTTCTTGGCTGCAGGAGTGGAGCCCAATGTGTTCTTCTGCTGTTGCATGCTGAGATGCTTTTCTGCTCACCACGGTTGTAAAGAGTGATTATATGAGCTACTATATCCTTCCTGGCAGCTCGAACCAATCTGTCCATTTTCCTCTGACCCTCTCTTATCAACAAGGCGTTTGTTTCCACTCACAGAACTGTCGCTCACTCACTCAGTGTTTTTTGTTTTTGGCGCCATTCTGTGTAAACTCTAGAGACTGCTGTGTGTGAAAACCCCAGGAGTTTCTGAAACACTCAAACCAGTCCATCTGGCTCAAACCAACACCCATACCACAGTGAAAGAAAGTCACACTCTGAGATCACAGTTTTTCCCGTTCTGATGTTTGAAGTGAACATTAACTGAAGCTCTTGATTTGTATCTGCGTGATTTGGTGCATCTAATCAGGGATCGGCTGATTAGAGACCTGCAGAAAACAGCAGGTGGATGGGTGTTCCTAATAAAGTGGCCGGTGAGTGTACAGTGGTGCTTGAAAGTTTGTGAACCCTTTAGAATTTTCTATATTTCTGCATAAATACCTAAAACATCATCAGATTTTCACACAAGTCCTAAAAGTAGATAAAGAGAACCCAGTTAAACAAATGAGGCAAAAATATTATACTTGGTCATTTATTTATTGAGGAAAATGATCCAATATTACATATCTGTGAGTGGCAAAAGTATGTGACCCTTTGCTTTCAGTATCTGGTGTGACCCCCTTGTGCAGCGATAACTGCAACTAAACGTTTGCGGTAACTGTTGATCAGTCCTGCACACCGGCTTGGAGGAATTTTAGCCCGTTCCTCCGTACAGAACAGCTTCAACTCTGGGATGTTGGTGGGTTTCCTCACATGAACTGCTCGCTTCAGGTCCTTCCACAACATTTCCATTGGATTAAGGTCAGGACTTTGACTTGGCCATTCCAAAACATTAACTTTATTCTTCTTTAACCATTCTTTGGTAGAACGACTTGTGTGCTTAGGGTCATTGTCTTGCTGCATGACCCACCTTCTCTTGAGATTCAGTTCATGGACAGATGTCCTGACATTTTCCTTTAGAATTCGCTGGTATAATTCAGAATTCATTGTTCCATCGATGATGGCAATCCGTCCTGGCCCAGATGCAGCAAAACAGGCCCAAACCATGATACTACCACCACCATGTTTCACAGATGGGATAAGGTTCTTAAGCTGGAATGCAGTGTTTTCCTTTCTCCAAACATAACGCTTCTCATTTAAACCAAAAATTTCTGTTTTGGTCTCATCCGTCCACAAAACATTTTTCCAATAGCCTTCTGGTTTGTCCACATGATCTTTAGCAAACTGCAGATGAGCAGCAATGTTCTTTTTGGAGAGCAGTGGCTTTCTCCTTGCAACCCTGCCATGCACACCACTGTTGTTCAGTGTTCTCCTGATGGTGGACTCATGAACATTAACATTAGCCAATGTGAGAGAGGCCTTCAGTTGATTAGAAGTTACCCTGGGGTCCTTTGTGACCTCGCCGACTATTACACGCCTTGCTCTTGGAGTGATCTTTGTTGGTTGACCACTCCTGAGGAGGGTAACAATGGTCTTGAATTTCTTCCATTTGTACACAATCTGTCTGACTGTGGATTGGTGGAGTCCAAACTCTTTAGAGATGGTTTTGTAACCTTTTCCAGCCTGATGAGCATCAACAACGCTTTTTCTGAGGTCCTCAGAAATCTCCTTTGTTTGTGCCATGTTACACTTCCACAAACATGTGTTGTGAAGATCAGACTTTGATAGATCCCTGTTCTTTAAATAAAACAGGGTGCCCACTCACACCTGATTGTCATCCCATTGACTGAAAACACCTGACTCTAATTTCACCTTCAAATTAACTGCTAATCCTAGAGGTTCACATACTTTTGCCGCTCACAGATATGTAATATTGGATCATTTTCCTCAGTAAATAAATGACCAAGTATAATATTTTTGTCTCATTTGTTTAACTGGGTTCTCTTTATCTACTTTTAGGACTTTGATGAAAATCTGATCAAGTTTTAGGTCATATTTATGCAGAAATATAGAAAACTCTAAAGGGTTCACAAACTTTCAAGCACCACTGTATATATGTATATATAACACATAGGTTTTATAACCATATATTGTTATAGCTAATTGTTTTATTTTATTATTAGTTACTGTTGTTGATGTTGTTACATATTGTGTGTAATTTATAACTTAATTTTAATTAAACTTAAATTAAAGCAGCCTTATATATAGTTCACTGCTATCTGCGGGTTCGACTATTTCAACTATAGATCTTGGACTGTATCCCTGCGGATACTTACATCAATATGACATAAACAGAGAGAGAGAGAGAGAACAAACCTCCGTCTAAGCTGTGAGAGGCCATCTTACTGGCAAAGCGCTTGAAGTGAGGTGCAGGGCGGTTGATCATGGAGCTAGCCTGCCGTGTTTGAGCCTGAGTACGCCCACTATACCTGAACTTGGAGCCCAGGGCCAGGAGTTTTCTTGGTGTGGTGGCAGCTTCAGTAGATGTCAACCTAGATAATACAGATAATATTTAAAGTGGATCCTCCATCATGTCTCATTCACATTGATTTAAAGGAAAAGTGCTCCAGTGGTGTCCTTAATTTCCAATCTCACTCTACTTTCTAATTCAGGTTCTGTACCTCTTCAGTAGTTTATTTTGTTCAGGAGACTGCCTTCATCCACAGAATGCTACAATAAACATTTGCCTGTTGTATTCTGTATGACGTCTACAATTCCATGCCACATTTACAAAACAGTAATAAAGGTTGTCTCACTTTATCTCACCTGAAAAAGGTGTGGTGTTCTACACACACTTTCCAAAGCTTCTTAGAAGCGTTGTAACTGGGGAGCTTGAAGCCAATGGCACTCTCATAATGCTCCAGCTAGGACAGAGATTAATAACACACCAGAAAGAGAGGAGATTTTGGTAGAACTGTAGCAGAATTATATAAACAACAACAACAACAACAACGATGATGATGATGTTTTTGTTATTTGCGTGCAAGCTTGGTGTACCTCAGACGGCCGTATCTTGATGAAAAAGCTGCTACGTTTGTAAGAAACTTTCAGAACTTTTGGCCATGGAAAACGATTAATCCTCAGCTTGTCTTTATAAACCATGAGACCGCTGGAGCAGACACCCAGCATGATATCCACCCCATTCAGATCCTTTGAGACAGACATAAACATGTCTCCAGTTAGATGCAATATTCTGAGCTGGGGACTTAATTCCAAAAGTCACATCAATATTTATACAGTAAAAGTTCACCAAGATGGATTAAGCATCTCCTTAGGCTGGATTTCTATATGCAAATTACCAGGAAGTTGTTTATGCAATTCATGCCTATAAATCACTCAGTTGTTTCGAGCCATAACGTAAATCGTAAATATCTTGAATACAAACTTATCAGATCATAAGGGACCAATCAACCTGCCTTGTCTAGAGTTAGGGCCCAGCATGGTGAAGCTGCATTCAGCTTCTAGATGGAATCAGCTGCCAGAAGATCTGAGATATACCCCAAATCTGGCCATCTTAAAATCTAAACTAGAACACTTCTCTCGTTTCTTGTGCCACTGACACTTAGCACTTTACACTTCTTCTTAATTATTTATACACAGTTAGGTCCATATATATTTGGACACTGACACAAATTTTGCTTTTTTACCTGGTTTACTGAAACATATTCAAGTTATAGTTATATAATGGACATGGACATAAAGTCCAGACTTTCAGCTTTCATTTGAGGGGATCCAGATTAAAATTGGATGAAGGGTTTAGGAGTTTCAGCTCCTTAACATGTGCCACCCTGTTTTTAAAGGGACCAAAAGTAATTGGACAATTGACTCAAAGGCTATTTCATGGGCAGGTGTGGGTAATTCCTTCGTTATGTCATTCTCAATTAAGCAGATAAAAGGCCTGGAGTTGATTTGAGGTGTGGTGCTTGCATTTGGAAGATTTTGCTGTGAAGAAAACATGCGGTCAAAGGAGCTCTCCATGCAGGTGAAACAAGCCATCCTTAAGCTGCGAAAACAGAAAAAACCCATCCGAGAAATTGATACAATATTAGGAGTGGCAAAATCTACAGTTTGGTACATCCTGAGAAAGAAAGAAAGCACTGGTGAACTCATCAATGCAAAAAGACCTGGATGCCCACAGAAGACAACAGTGGTGGATGATCGCAGAATGATTTCCATGGTGAAGAGAAACCCCTTCACAACAGCCAACCAACTGAACAACACTCTCCAGGAGGTAGGCGTATCAATATCCAACTCTACCATAAAGAGAAGACTGTATGAAAGTAAATACAGAGGGTTCACTGCACGGTGCAAGCCACTCATAAGCCTCAAGAATAAAAAGGCTAGATTGGACTTTGCTAAAAACATCTAAAAAAGCCAGCACAGTTCTGGAAGAGCATTCTTTGGACAGATGAAACCAAGCTCAACCTCTACCAGAATGATGGCAAGAAAAAAGTATGGCAAAGGTGTGGTACAGCTCATGATCCAAAGCATACACATCATCTGTAAAACACGGCGGAGGCAGTGTGATGGCTTGGGCATGCATGGCTGCCAGTGGCACTGGGTCACTAGTGTTTATTGATGATGTGACACAGGACAGAAGCAGCCGGATGAATTCTGAGGTATTCAGAGACATACTGTGTGCTCAAATCCAGCCAAACTGATTGGTCGGCGTTTCATAATACAGATGGACAATGACCCAAAACATAAAGCCAAAGCAACCCAGGAGTTTATTAAAGCAAAGAAGTGGAATATTCTTGAATGGCCAAGTCAGTCACCTGATCTCAACCCAATTGAGCAGCATTTCACTTGTTAAAGACTAAACTTCAGACAGAAAGGCCCACAAACAAACAGCAACTGAAAACCGCTGCAGTAAAGGCCTGGCAGAGCATTAAAAAGGAGGAAACACAGAGTCTGGTGATGTCCATGAGTTCAAGACTTCAGGCAGTCATTGCCAACAAAGGGTTTTCAACCAAGTATTAGAAATGAACATTTTATTTACAATTATTTAATTTGTCCAATTACTTTTGAGCCCCTGAAATGAAGGGATTGTGTTTAAAAAAATGCTTTAGTTCCTCACATTTTTCTGCAATCATTTTGTTCAACCCACTGAATTAAAGCTGAAAGTCTGAACTTCAACTGCATCTGAATTGTTTTGTTCAAAATTCATTGTGGTAATGTACAGAACCAAAATTAGAAAAATGTTGTCTCTGTCCAAATATTTATGGACCTAACTGTATATACATCTATTCTGTCTTTTATTTTGTTGATGCACATCTCATTAGTTTTGAGAGTGTTCAGCTCTACGTTCTCAGTGATGATGCCGTGCAGGCTCTTCACTGTGGGATTTGATTCGGCACATGATGCGAGCAAGTCACAACCACATATTCAGAGCATTCACAGCTTTGTACTGTGGTTCAAAGCTGTGAAAGTAAATACTGGACCTTTTAAAGGTCAGGCGGTGTAGTGGTTAGTGCTGTTGCCTCACAGCAAGAAGGTTCTGGGTTCGAGCCCCGTGGCCGGTGAGGGCCTTTCTGTGCGGAGTTTGCATGTTCTCCCCGTGTCTGTGTGGGTTTCCTCCGGGTGCTCCGGTTTCCCCCACGGTCCAAAGACATGCGGTTAGGTTAACGTGGGGCGGCCTTGGGCTGAGGTGCCCTTGAGCGAGGTACCGAACCCCTGACTGCTGCCCGGGTGCTCTGGTGTGGCTGCCCACTGCTCTGAGTGTGTGTGCACGTGTTCAGATGGGTTAAATGCAGAGGATGAATTTTACTGTGCTTGAAGTGTGCATGTGACAAATAAAATAAAGGTTTCTAAGTGAATATTCAAAGAAGAAACTGGAAAATACCGTAGGAAACTGCAGATCAGACTTGTGAAATAATTATTAAGACGTGGAAGATGATGACGACGACGATGACTGCACTCCAAGTCTGCCTTGAAAAGCTGTTTCTCTGGCTACTAAACACGTGCAGTTTTTTTTCAAAATAAAGTCAAACTAGCATAGACAAAAAATTTTAATTCATAGACACTTTAATTAATTAGTAATTAATGACTCTGCCTCAAGCTTGCTTCAGTTGATTTATTTTTGACTAAAATAGAAGAAAAATCAAAGGAAAATTTTTCTTGGACCTCAGCCACCCCAACTGTGACACGATATCAGGTGCCAACGTCTCCAACTGAAATCACAAGCTGTTATACAAAAAGGTATGCCATGTACGAGGCGAGACGAAAAAGTTTTGATTCAAAAGATAAAATGCGTTAATTAATACTTACTTATTAATATTAAGCTGTACTTTTAACCAGTGCATTAAACAGATAATGAGTGTTCAGATGTGATAACTGGTAAAATGTCAATGTTGCCGCAGTATCATATTAGTGGTATCTGTACTGGTATATTTTGTTGCCAAACTGAACGTCCAGCTCTCTTAAATTCATGGTTTAAGTGACGAGAAGAGATGCAGCAGTTTAAAGCTGTTTTATCAGCTCTTTCTTTCCCAGCCGTTCCACACAAATATTAATGATACGAGATGTGTAAAAACCTTTCAAAACATTGTTTCTGCCTTTATTCGGTGGGAATTATCTTCAATGACACTCTAGGTGAGAGGATAATCCCTGCTATAGCCAGTAATTATTTTTAACATCATTTCCTCCCTAATTTGGTCGGGTGCCAATTCCCATCCACCAGCCGGCTCTCCCAGCAGTTTCTACTCAGGGAGGGGGAACGCCATCACACTATGTCATACTTAATTTTAGCCATGTAAAGCCAACCGCGGGTGGCACGGTGGTGCAGTTGGTTAGCACTGTTGCCTCACAGCAAGAAGGTCCTGGGTTCGAGTCCAGTGGCCGATGGGGGCCTTTCTGTGTGGAGTTTGCATGTTCTCCCCGTGTCTGTGTGGGTTTCCTCCGGGTACTCCGGTTTCCCCCCCAGAATGGTTGTTTGTCTATGTGTCAGCCCTGTGATGACCTGGCGACTTGTCCAGGGTGTACCCCGCCTCTCGACCGTAGTCAGCTGGGATAGGCTCCAGCTTGCCTGCGACCCTGTAGAACAGGATAAAGCGGCTACAGATAATGGATGGACGGAAGCCAACCGCTTCTTCTGAAACCGCCCATGTTTGGTTGGTGTCACTGTGATTGACAGGTGAGAGAGTGTATGCCCCTCCCACTCAGACAGCAAGGCCAATTTTGCGCCCTATTCTCCCAGCAATGTTTACTGTTACAAATAACAGTCTGTTATCATGATGTAAAGCACGAGGGATTCTAGGGTTATCATACAATTACGTGATATTTCACTAATCGCCGTCTTATCATTGAATAATTCTGTCAGTAGTATTACTGTTGCTGTTATTACCTAATAAGGTGATGTCAAATCTCATGAATATTCATAATTGCTTACGCCTCGCTATAAAAGAGTTGCACCTGCTCTGAACGATGGCTCGATCCTGCTGTATTGCTGAACTGCCCCTCTCTCTCTGCAGAGGAGGAGGAAACCTCTCTCCTTTTCATTTGAAAGATTGTCTCCCGCATCTTATTTAGAGAGTAGAAGAAATTCTCTGACAGTACCTTCGCCTGGTGCAGATCTACACCATACATAGAAAGCTTTTTAGCATTCTCCAGGAACATCATGTCAGCTTGAGCAGGACTCATGGATCTAAAATGGAATCCAGGACACGATTACTGAATACACATGAACAAAAGCTTATAGTACAGCCGTCAGTACACAGGAGTCCAACTTCAGCAGTTCAAGGAGACTGTAAATGGACAAGAGAAGACAAGGAAAATGTATTTCTTTATAATAATTAGGGATACATTGATATCAGTATGGTTATCTGGTACAGTGGTGCTTGAAAGTTTGTGAACCCTTTAGAATTTTCTATATTTCTGCATAAATATGACCTAAAACAACATCAGATTTTCACACAAGTCCTAAAAGTAGATAAAGAGAACCCAGTTAAACAAATGAGACAAAAATATTATACTTGGTCATTTATTTATTGAGGAAAATGATCCAATATTACATATCTGTGAGTGGCAAAAGTATGTGAACCTTTGCTTTCAGTATCTGGTGTGACCCCCTTGTGCAGCAATAACTGCAACTCAACATTTCCGGTAACTGTTGATCAGTCCTGCACACCAGCTTGGAGGAATTTTAGCCCGTTCCTCCGTACAGAACAGCTTCAACTCTGGGATGTTGATGGGTTTCCTCACATGAACTGCTCGCTTCAGGTCCTTCCACAACATTTCCATTGGATTAAGGTCAGGACTTTGACTTGGCCATTCCAAAACATTCACTTTATTCTTCTTTAACCATTCTTTGGTAGAACGACTTGTGTGCTTAGGGTCGTTGTCTTGCTGCATGACCCACCTTCTCTTGAGATTCAGTTCATGGACAGATGTCCTGACATTTTCCTTTAGAATTCGCTGGTATAATTCAGAATTCATTGTTCCATCAATGATGGCAAGCCGTCCTGGCCCAGATGCAGCAAAACAGGCCCAAACCATGATACTACCACCACCATGTTTCACAGATGGAATAAGGTTCTTATGCTGGAATGCAGTGTTTTCCTTTCTCCAAACATAATGCTTCTCATCCTAAGTCCTATTTTGGTCTCATCCGTCCACAAAACATTTTTCCAATAGTCTTCTGGCTTGTCCACGTGATCTTTAGCAAACTGCAGACGAGCAGCAATGTTCTTTTTGGAGAGCAGTGGCTTTCTCCTTGCAACCCTGTCATGCACACCATTGTTGTTCAGTGTTCTCCTGATGGTGGACTCATGAACATTAACATTAGCCAATGTGAGAGAGGCCTTCAGTTGCTTAGAAGTTACCCTGGGATCCTTTTGGACCTCGCTGACTATTACACGCCTTGCTCTTGGAGTGATCTTTGTTGGTCGGCCACTCCTGGGGAGGGTAACAATGGTCTTGAATTTCTTCCATTTGTACACAATCTGTCTGACTGTGGATTGGTGGAGTCCAAACTCTTTAGAGATGGTTTTGTAACCTTTTCCAGCCTGATGAGCATCAACAACACTTTTTCTGAGGTCCTCAGAAATCTCCTTTGTTTGTGCCATGTTACACTTCCATAAACATGTGTTGTGAAGATCAGACTTTGATAGATCCCTGTTCTTTAAATAAAACAGGGTGCCCACTCACACCTGATTGTCATCCCATTGATTGAAAACACCTGACTCTAATTTCACCTTCAAATTAACTGCTAATCCTAGAGGTTCACATACTTTTGCCACTCACAGATATGTAATATTGGATCATTTTCCTCAATAAATAAATGAGCAAGTATAATATTTGTGTCTCATTTGTTTAACTGGGTTCTCTTTATCTACTTTTAGGACTTGTGTGAAAATCTGATGATGTTTTAGGTCATATTTATGCAGAAATATAGAAAATTCTAAAGGGTTCACAAACTTTTAAGCACCACTGTACCAATCCGATACTGTGTTCATTTACTCCTACTTATACTTTGCTTTGATACCAGCATTTGATGCCACATGACAATATGATGGAAGCCTCCTGTATGTCACTGCACATTTACTGAGTAGAGAGGCTGATGGCTGATATATTGAACGACTCGACTACTGCACATGCAGAACATGTGATATCGATGTTGACCTGGCAGCTATCATTCAGCCATAATCTACGTTGAGTCGAATTGTGTGTCACACAAGTTTATTCCAGAGCGCTGTTGAACATTGTCATGTCTGCACCAGTATCCTCGCTGAGCTCCACTTCCCAGTACACTTTTTCAGCCTACAAACATGACCGTCAGGGCCACACCCAAACACACAACTCACTGTCACAGTCAAGTTCACTGGACCGTTAACCTTGCACATCTGCTCACATCTCATATAGTCACCACCACACAGTATATAAGGAATTTCATCTCTCTCTCTCTCACACACACCGCCACATGTGTGCCCTACCTGACTTACCAAGCCTGTTTATTATGGTTTTGACTTTGTTATGTTTTTGTGATTTAATTTTTTGGATTCTGCTCTTGTAAAGGTGTTTGCTAATCATCTGAACACCGCCTGTTTTGTAACTGCACATGTTTGAATCTCTTTGCCCGTTTTTATTTAAAAGTCATTCCTGCAATTGCATCCACTTACTGACTGATTCCTGACAGAGTGAAGTTGTCTTGCAGCCGTGTCGTTCATTAATACATTTTAAAAATGCAAAGCACTGCGGTATACACAGAATAACAAAATTATGTTTATTCTGGGCGGCACGGTGGTGTAGTGGTTAGCGCTGTCGCCTCACAGCAAGAAGGTCCTGGGTTCGAGCCCCGTGGCCGGCGAGGGCCTTTCTGTGTGGAGTTTGCATGTTCTCCCCGTGTCCGCGTGGGTTTCCTCCGGGTGCTCCGGTTTCCCCCACAGTCCAAAGACATGCAGGTTAGGTTAACTGGTGACTCTAAATTGAGCGTAGGTGTGAATGTGAGTGTGAATGGTTGTCTGTGTCTATGTGTCGGCCCTGTGATGACCTGGCGACTTGTCCAGGGTGTACCCCGCCTTTCACCCGTAGTCAGCTGGGATAGGCTCCAGCTCGCCTGCGACCCTGTAGAACAGGATAAAGCGGCTACAGATAATGGATGGATGTTTATCCCATGTTCATTCTCATCTCATCTCATTATCTCTAGCCGCTTTATCCTGTTCTACAGGGTCGCAGGCGAGCTGGAGCCTATCCCAGCTGACTACGGGCGAAAGGCGGGGTACACCCTGGACAAGTCGCCAGGTCATCACAGGGCTGACACATAGACACAGACAACCATTCACACTCACATTCGCACCTACGCTCAATTTAGAGTCACCAGTTAACCTAACCTGCATGTCTTTGGACTGTGGGGGAAACCGGAGCACCCGGAGGAAACCCACGCGGACACGGGGAGAACATGCAAACTCCGCACAGAAAGGCCCTCGCCGGCCACGGGGCTCGAACCCGGACCTTCTTGCTGTGAGGCGACAGCGCTAACCACTACACCACCGTGCCGCCCGTTTATCCCATGTTTTTATACAAAAAAAAATCCACTCCATGGTAGTAACATCATGGATTATGTTTGTATAACAGCTTAGTCTGCATTACTATGCACTCGCAATTGGTAGGGCAGACTAAAGGTGCGGGGCAGAGCGAACTTCCATTAACCGGCCATGCTTGCAGGCGGATTGGCCGACAATGTTTAACCTCATCACTGATCCAAATGTAGTTCTTGATTATATCTTGAAAATAGTATTAATGCATCCCTAAAAATTATTTTTAAATTTTTTTTCATTCATTTACGCAATGGTATTGAAATTCTAGCGTCATTTTAGATAGACACTACTGTCCAATGAACAGTAAAAGGCTACCTGTAGGTGCGATGGAGCTCCATGACTTTGTCCTCCAGTTCCTTTGTCTGGTTGGGGATAAGTCTGAGCTCCTTGGCGTAGTCTGTTCGATGGACCTCTGGGTCGTACTCCCCCAGTTCAGACTGCAGTGCATATGAGCCCAGCACTGTCAGAGTGACAAATGAGCAGGGCAAACGGCCACTCATGATGTCTTTACGCAGCTGGAGACACACATAATACCTGTAGCCCAGAGTAATGATATAAAGGCTATCGTAAGTTAAACAATCTAAGGCTGATTTCTGTGTCTGTGAGAGAGAGAGAGAGAGCGAGAAAGAGAGAGATTTACCTGGTGATGTCCTCAGATAACTGGGCTGGATCGGGTGGGTAAAACTTGACACCGAATGTAAAATCGTAGCTGATTCCTAAATATAATAAACCATAAAATAATTCAGACATCTATACTACTGTTCAAAAGTTTGGGGTCACCCAGACAATTTTGTGTTTTCCATGAAAAGTCACACTTTTATTTCCCACCATAAGTTGTAAAATGAATAGAAAATATAGTCGAGACATTTTTCTGGCCATTTTGAGCATTTAATCGACCCCACAAATGTGATGCTCCAGAAACTCAATCTGCTCAAAGGAAGGTCAGTTTTATAGCTTCTCTAAAGAGCTAAACTGTTTTCAGCTGTGCTAACATGATTGTACAAGGGTTTTCTAATCATCCATTAGCCTTCTGAGGCAATGAGCAAACACATTGTACCATTAGAACACTGGAGTGAGAGTTGCTGGAAATGGGCCTCTATACACCTATGGAGATATTGCACCAAAAACCACACATTTGCAGCTAGAATAGTCATTTACCACATTAGCAATGTATAGAGTGGATTTCTGATTAGTTTAAAGTGATCTGCATTGAAAAGAACAGTGCTTTTCTTTCAAAAATAAGGACATTTCAAAGTGACCCCAAACTTTTGAACGGTAGTGTACCGTATATGATATAACGGATTAGTAACGCTGTTAAATTTCTCACCTCGCACTTGCCTTCGAATCTCCTTTGTGAAGTCAAGCCATGTCTAGCAGAGCAAGAAACGGACAGTTACGGAGAGAGGCAGAAAGAGAGTGCACCTGAGCATAACATTATCACTCAGAGACGTGAAGGCAAAGGAACGAAGGGAAATGCAAAGATCTCTCAGGGTGTCTTTCATTTGCGTTAATGTGTAAATGAATGAATCGAACTCACCTTAATGGTTGGTGTCTCCCACACGGCAAGACCATAATAGTCCTTTTCCAACAGATTCAGGTGGTCACATACTTTTGCAAACAGCTCCTGGCCTTTGGCGTGTTTCTGCATCCAAACACAGCATACACTATCTTCATTCTCAACAAAGACAGCAAATGTGCCCGCGTTCGCATTAATATTTGGTGCATGCGTATCTTAATGTGTTTATTTGTGTGTGTGTGTGTGTGTGTGTGTGTGTGTGTGTGTGTGTGTGTGTGTGTGTGTGTATCTTACATCCAGTTCACACTCAAAAAGTGTGTCATCCAGCAGTGTGACTTTGCAGTGCATGATCCTGGGTCTGCGCTGACCTTTAACAGCTTTTACTTCTTCCTCAACAGTCTTCTCCTTTCTCCCTCGTTCTCCGTCTCCCTCTAACGTCCCTGAGCCTGCTGCTTCTGTCTCGTCTTCCCCAGGCTTGGGCTGCTCCCCTACCTCTTTTTCTTCTTCTATTTCATTCTCCTTCTCTTTCTTTATCTTGTCCTTGTTCCTCTTCTCTTTCTTGTCTTTTTTCTCCGCATGTTTTGCTTTCTCTAATTTCTTTTTCTTGTCTCGGTTTTTATTCAACTCCTCTTTCTTTCGCCTCTTTTCTTTCTTTTCCGGTTTCTCCACCTTCGATCCACCTTCATCACCCTCTATCATGTCTTTTTGGTCCACTCTGACCTGTTGGACCAAAAAAAAGACAGATAATGTTCCATAGGATGTTTCACCTCTTGCTGAACTCAAAAGAGAGATTTCATTCAAATTCCTAAGAGAGAAAATCATGTCTTTATGGTTAATTAGCTTAATCTCACAGTGATAACAGAAATCAGACTTTTAAACAAAAGTATTCTAAATACATGCATTTTTCAGTCTTGTGACTATTCTCTATAATACTGAAGACATCAAAATTACACTGTAAAAAATGTCCGTAGAATTAACAGTGAATTTATGTAAAATCATGACATAAAAAAACTGTAAATACAAAAACAATGATCAATATACTGTAAAACTCCTCACCAAATACCACTGTTAATTTAACAGTAAGAATATGTTGAATTGATCATTTTTTTTGTAGAATTTACAAATTGTTGTAGTTAAGACCCCGGTCACACCGCCCGAACTTTGCTGGAGCGTCCCTGGAGCGGTGAAAAAAATTCATCACCGCTCGTAACCGTTCACCACCGTTTAACAAAAGTTGGCCCCCGTTAAAGCAACGCCGTATACGCTCGGCCACCGCTGATGTTTCTCGAGGGGCCCTCCTACCGCTCCGAAAGTTTTGAGCTGCACAAAATATTGCAAGCGGTGAGGAGGGGGCAATTTTCCACCCCGGCAAAGTTCACCCCCGCTCCACCAACGCCCAGTCAAAGTTTGGCACCGCTAGACGCAAGTTCGTGGACGCTTGGGTCCGCTAGGCCAACGCAGAAATCTTGAACGCTGGACCACCGCTGCTTCGCCAGCGTTGCCCGGGCGGCGATTAAACGTTGCACAAACTTCGGTGGAGCGGTTGTAAGCGTTTTACGAGCGGACACGGGGTTGCTGGAACGGTGTCGGGCGTTGAAGCAGCTATCCATGGTGGCGATGAACTTTGGTTTGGCGTTGGTATAGAGGTGTCGGAGCGGGACCAGAATTTGGCTATAAATACGGGGAGAAATGGACCAGGAGCTCATTTGGAATCGAGCTGCCGTTGAGTTCAGACCTCATCAATATCGAATTTGCTCAAAGTGACAGTAAAACTGTATCACCATGGATGCTGAGAGACTTGCTATGATTGGTGCACTAGTCCAGCAGCAGAATCAGAACCTCCTCAGATTACAACAAGCTGTTGACAGATTTTTTGATTTGATTTGATTTTATTCGATCATAATGTAAAATGAAGTACAAAATACATTAAAATCAGGATTACACAAGAAAGCGCAAGCACTTATTTCCATTGTGGTCCCATTAAAACACGTAAAACAGCAATGGCAACGTTATGATTTGACTTAATATTGACTCACTGTACTATGTAAATGGTGAAAATAATAATAACAACAACCACAATAATAATAATAATAATAATAATAATAATAATAATAAATTGACTTAAATTGACGACTAGTAGACAATGAAAATGCATTGTATAGACTAGACTGGAATTTGATTATAAAATTTGATTTCAAAAAGTATGACTAGTACCTATGGTTAACAATTATAAAGTAAAATGTTGTATATATTAATAGTAAATATTAAATGATTAAATAATGATAAAGATAATATAATAGCAAATAATAATAACATTAAGGAAAAGACAGCAAAAACATAATGAAAATAGAAATAATCTGACTGACAGCAAACAATAAACAAAAAATAAAGTAATATGAATGATAATAAAAAAGTATAAAGTAATATAAATAATAATATTAATAACAAACGTTTTTATAGATAAAAATATGATAAGATCAACTAAACAACAGTGAAAAAAGGGGAAACGCTATACAGACAACAGAACAGTAATAAGAATTTTAACTAGAAAAAAAAAGAAGGAGAAGAGAGAGAGAGAAGGAGAGACAGAGTTGTGTGGGTCAGACAGTGGATACTGAGAAGGCCTGAACATGGACTGTATGACAAGCTGATGGTGGAGCTTCTATCAAAATTCTATCAGAACTTGTATCAAAACGATCCGTTCAGCTCCGTAGTCACAAGCGGTATGCCGCTAAACCAACTTTATACCCCCGCCGAGCCAAAGCCCGCATGCGCAGAACGCCGCTATACCAACGCTCGCGTCACCGCTAAACCAACGCTAAAGCAACGCCGGCTTCAGCGGTGCACCGCTAAGCCAACGCCCGTGTTTTCGATTTTTTTCCCCATTTTGTGCGCGGTGACGAGCGTTGTTGAAATTCGGCCCCCCCTCCCTACCGTTCAAGGAACGCTCCAGCAAAGTTCGGGCGGTGTGACCGGGGCCTTAAACACAGACAAACTGTAATACTAAAACAGAATGTGATAGTTAAAATTACATCATTGCCCTGTTAAAAAAAATAAAAAAATGTCAGTAGAGGCTCTCCGGCACATTTCGTAAAACTCTAAATCAAATAAAATATCTGTCTAGTAGATCATTGCTTGTAACCATCATTTTGGAGCCACAAAAACCAATAATCGAGAACACTCGCAATTCATTCCTAGATGCTTTTTTATTAATGAATATTCGTAAAATTAACAGTTATGTATTGATTATTGTACATTGAATACCTGTAAAATTTACATTTAGTTATCATTAATTGTACATGGAATCCCAGTGAAATGTACAAGTTATTCTGTAATGTTGTTTACATTTCACTGTATTTTTAACAGGATTATTCTGGCAACCACAGCCGCCAGTGTTTTTCCGTAAAAACAACGGATTTTTTTTTTTTTTTTTACAGTGTATGAAATAACATCTGGAACATATCTGGAATTATGTGGTAAACAAAAAAGTGTTAAAAAACCAAAATCTGTTTGATATTTTAGATTCTTCAGCGTATGCAGTGTTTATCTTGACTGGCATTCTCTTACCAGCTTCATGAGGTCGTCACCTGGAATGCTTTTCAATTAACAGGTGTGCCTCGTCAAAAGTTAATTAGTGGACGAGTTTCTTGCCTTCTGAATGCGTTTGAGATCAAGCAGTAAATAATAAATAATAAAAATACTCTCTAAAAAATAACCCTATAACACAACCATATTATGTCAAGAACCGAACAACTAAGTAAAGAGAAACGACATCCATCACTATTCATTCATTCATTCATTATCTCTAGCCGCTTTATCCTTCTACAGGGTCGCAGGCAAGCTGGAGCCTATCCCAGCTGACTACGGGCGAAAGGCGGGGTTCACCCTGGACAAGTCGCCAGGTCATCACAGGGCTGACACATAGACACAGACAACCATTCACACTCACATTCACACCTACGCTCAATTTAGAGTCACCAGTTAACCTAACCTGCATGTCTTTGGACTGTGGGGGAAACCGGAGCACCCGGAGGAAACCCACGCGGACACGGGGAGAACATGCAAACTCCGCACAGAAAGGCCCTCGCCGGCCCCGGGGCTCGAACCCAGGACCTTCTTGCTGTGAGGCGACAGCACTAACCACTACACCACCGTGCCGCCCACATCCATCACTACTTTCAGACAAAGTGACTTTTAATTAATAAAAATAAAGAAAAAAACACTAAATTAGAAGGTGTCAGGGCAGCACGGTGGTGTAGTGGTTAGCGCTGTCGCCTCACAGCAAGAAGGTCCGGGTTCGAGCCCCGTGGCCGGCGAGGGCCTTTCTGTGCGGAGTTTGCATGTTCCCCCCGTGTCTGCGTGGGTTTCCTCCGGGTGCTCCGGTTTCCCCCACAGTCCAAAGACATGCAGGTTAGGTTAACTGGTGACTCTAAATTGAGCGTAGGTGTGAATGTGAGTGTGAATGGTTGTCTGTGTCTATGTGTCAGCCCTGTGATGACCTGGCGACTTGTCCAGGGTGAACCCCGCCTTTCGCCCGTAGTCAGCTGGGATAGGATCCAGCTCGCCTGCGACCCTGTAGAACAGGATAAAGCGGCTACAGATAATGGATGGATGGATAGAAGGTGTCCAAACTTTAAGTATTACTGTATATTAGCAATTATACAGTAGTTTGGTTCAAGATACCAACTTCATATTTTTTGCTTTTGCTAAATAAAACTTGTTCTTTCAAGTGGTATAATTATTTTATGGTCGATCATATCATACACTGCATTTGAAATATAGATGTGAAATGATTTTTTTTTTTACCACCTCATAAATCTTAAAGTTTGAGTTCTTTCGGAGTAACAGATATGAAAATTTGGATGATCCGGATTTATAAAGGACCAAACATATAGAACATATTTACAAGAAAAAAAGTCTAAAGACAAGGTTTTGTTCTTATCAGTTTTCTCCTTCATTATGTTGAGACGATCATATCATACATTTTTGAAAAGAGGGCATGACACGGAATACAAAAATCACTCATAAAGTTATGTTTCAACATTCAACAACTCACAGGTAGTGTCTGAAAGCTGTGTGAAAACCAATCTTCACATTTTACATGAAGAATTCACGTCAAATGGTGTACAATAAATGATTACTGCAACTTTACAAAGATGCTTTATATAACGTTGTTCGATTATCTTTTCAAAATTCATACATTTTATCATAAATATTCACCTGGGATACCTGTAAAGGGCAAAATACGTATGTAGAGGCAAATTCAGAGTCGTCAAATGTCGTCATTATGGTGCATACCATATATAAAATGCCTTTCGTTTTCGAAGTTAAAAACATCTTATACTAGACATCAATAACTAAAAATGCCATGCATGTAGCATAAATAGTTCAAAAGTAAAGGCTTTTTCTATAGCACTCATTATTACAGGAAAATGAGGACCATGCCCCCTTTTTAAAGCATTGTTTTTTGGGAATACTGACATTATTTCCAGAAAATATGAAGCAAATCTGAGATGGTCAGTCAGGAGGCCTGCAGTGATGTCACATGGACTGACACCACCGTCCCCTGTCCTTCTTTCTCACACTCACCTGGTTCTCAGAGCTGCTAATGGAGTGCAGGTCTAGTGCTGCATCTCCTTCATTGCGTAGCTCAGGTTCAGGGTCTGCGATAGGAGCTTTGGAGTCCAGGTGGCTCTCTTTCTCTTGGCCTCCTTCCACCTTTACCCCCTCATCCTCTGAGCACTGTGAACGACGCTTCAGGAAAGAGGAGAACAGGCGTGAGAGGCCACGTCCAGCTGAGGTGTGCTGGCGTGATTTCAGCTGCTGTCCCTCTTCTGAGCCTCCAGGAGGCAGTGGTGAGCCAGACGGGCCATCCTGAAGGGCTTCAATAGACTCTGGCTCTTGCACGCCAACCTCTCCATCTTCTTGTTGCTGCTCACAGACCTGCTTCTTCTGTCCACTATTTGCTTTGTCTGTCGTCATGGTAACCACTGAGAACAGACAAGAGCACACAAGACCATTATAGCAATATAGTGAGAATCTAAACAGCACTGTTCTGACAAAATAGCCATGCTGTCATGACAGTGTACAGCTATGTTTGTTGGACTGGTCAATTCCAGTAGTTTTAAATCTCCCTGTAATTAGCGAATGTGGTTACACAGAAACCCCCCCTTAAATTTTCCACTAAAACTCTTGCACAAATGAGTGGACAGGGTAGCTCTATCTCCAGTATGTAGTCCGATCCACATCTATGTTCTTTTGCACATAATAATAAATTACAGTATGTACAGATGGATTTAGTGTAAGGCAGGGCTTTTCAAAGTGTGGGGCGCGCCTCCCCTAGGGGGCACCAGAGTTCTTCAGGGAGGGCGCAACGTGAGGAAAAATAAACCAGAATAAGTTACTATTGTGGACATTTAGCGAACTTCAGCTAGCCTTTACCAGAGACTAAATGGATCGATTTTTAGTACCTAAAGCTCCAGTGAGTGAGGAGACAGAGTCTGGGCCAAGCAAAAAAAGAAGGAAGTATGAGCACGATTATTTAAAGTTTGGATTTTCATGGACTGGATCTGAAGATGCTCCACTGCCACAGTGTGTTATCTGCCAAGAGGTGCTAGCTAACGATGCTATGAGATGTTTAAAATGTGTAAAACAAGATGTTTAAAAAAGCACAGATGTTTTAAATGTGTAAAACAAGATGTTTAAAAAAGCACAGATGTTTAAAATGTGTAAAAAAAAGATGTTTTAAAAAAGCACAGATGTTTAAAATGTGTAAAAAAAGAGGTTTTAAAAAAGCACAGATGTTTAAAATGTGTAAAAAAAAGTTTTAAAAAAGCACAGATGTTTAAAATGTGTAAAAAAAAGATGTTTTAAAAAAGCACAGATGTTTAAAATGTGTAAAAAAGATGTTTTAAAAAGCACAGATGTTTAAAATGTGTAAAAAAAGATGTTTTAAAAAAGCACAGATGTTTAAAATGTGTAAAAAAAGATGTTTTAAAAAAGCACAGATGTTTAAAATGTGTAAAAAAAGATGTTTTAAAAAGCACAGATGTTTAAAATGTGTAAAAAAAGATGTTTTAAAAAGCACAGATGTTTAAAATGTGTAAAAAAAGATGTTTTAAAAAGCACAGATGTTTAAAATGTGTAAAAAAAAGATGTTTTAAAAAAGCACAGATGTTTAAAATGTGTAAAAAAAAAGAGGTTTTAAAAAGCACAGATGTTTAAAATGTGTAAAAAAAAAGATGTTTTAATAAAGCTCATATGTTTTAAATGTGTAAAAAAAAGAGGTTTCAAAAAGCACAGATGTTTAAAATGTGCAAAAGAAAAAAATAAAAAATGTGTACAACAACCATTTTTTTAAAATACGAATGGAACATTAAGTATAGCAACAACAAACATTGTAAGGAGGGGGGGCGCTGTTGTTTATTTGCTCTCTGAGGGGGGGCCGACTCTCCCACACTTTGAAAACCCCTGGTGTATGGGATTTACTGCTGATCAACTAACATATTTGCAGCCATTCAGAGCAACACTAGCCAATCGGTGGCATCTATAAGGTCTGTATGTATGCAGAAGAGGGCAAATAGTGTTTTCCTGTCAAGATTTCCTCCTCTGTCCATTCATCTTTAAACATTCAGTTTTGCTGTTAACTTTTTTTTTACCAAGACATATTGTCACGTCACTAATCAGACCAGAAAGTGTTAATAAAAAAAATTAAAAATCTAGAAAATTCTATGAAAACTTATCTTTGTCCTGTCTCTCAACCTGTAGTTATTTTGTTTCAGTGAGCTATCTTCCACTCAATAATTTGTATAAATACACATGACAACTGAAACAGAGGCTATGCTACAGAGGCTGCACTGGTTTATGTTTAGAAACTGGAGTCAGTTTTAAGATTAATGGTTAATGTAGTTCAATTCCATTTTATCCATAAAGCATTTTTAACAACAGATGTAGATTTAGAGCCCTAATGAACAAACAATGGTGTAGTGGTTAGCGCTGTCGCCTCACAGCAAGAAGGTCCGGGTTCGAGCCCCGTGGCCGGCGAGGGCCTTTCTGTGCGGAGTTTGCATGTTCTCCCCGTGTCCGCGTGGGTTTCCTCCGGGTGCTCCGGTTTCCCCCACAGTCCAAAGACATGCAGGTTAGGATAACTGGTGACTCTAAATTGACCGTAGGTGTGAATGTGAGTGTGAATGGTTGTCTGTGTCTATGTGTCAGCCCTGTGATGACCTGGCGACTTGTCCAGGGTGTACCCCGCCTTTCGCCCGTAGTCAGCTGGGATAGGATCCAGCTCGCCTGCGACCCTGTAGAACAGGATAAAGCGGCTAGAGATAATGGATGGATGGGATGGAGCCAAAATAAAAAACACATTCTTCATTTACTGTGATGTGCTCATGCAAGTACTGTATGGGGGAAGGGGGCGAGGCGGGGTGTCCAGATGGTGTCAAAGACTTCAAAACCCCTGAGCAAATCATTCCAGATGAAGACTGCTCTTTTGGCATATTGTTAACTTTTACTAGCACATGTGTATCAATTTCAGAGCTCCGACATAAAATGCATAAAGGTGGAAAGGTATGGTAATGTAATAATCAGAGTAAACGTTACTAGAGATCATGGCAGAGATGTAGAGGTGATAAAACTGTTATATCAGTGTAAACCAAATTCAAACAGGAACCGGTCCTCTTCTGAGTGATCCCTGATAGAAGGATTTTATACCATTACAGTATACATCTGGAAAACACAAACAGTACTGACTGTGTTTACAGGATGTTCAGTATGAACGTGCTGGAAAAAACTGACACAACTTCAAACAAACTAAAGAAATATAGTTCCCTCTGAAAGTATTGGAAGAGCAGGGCCTTTTTTTTTTTTTTTTGCTATACACCGAAGACATTTGGGTTTGAGATCAAAAGACAAATATGAGAAAAATGTGACTGATAGGCATTTCTTGGTGCCCAGGTGCATCCCCATTAGAGTGTTTGTTTAAACAATTCATAGCTCTGAATGTCTTCTCTTGGTGTGAGCCCTGGGTTTCACCTGTGAGGACTGCATCTGTTGTTAAAAAGGATAAACCAACATGAAGACCAGAGAGCTGCCTCTGGGGAAAAAAGCAAGCCATTTTGAAGCTGAGAAAAGAGGGAAAATCCATTAGACCCATTGCACAAGCACTGAGGATAGCCAATACAACCACTGGTGTCCTAACAACCAGGCATGGAACAGTTCAGCCAAAGAAAACAGCAGTTGATGATAGAAGCACTGTGAGGGAAGAAAAAAATCACAGACAACAACAACAACAACGGGCGGCACGGTGGTGTAGTGGTTAGCGCTGTCGCCTCACAGCAAGAAGGTCCGGGTTCGAGCCCCGTGGCCGGCGAGGGCCTTTCTGTGCGGAGTTTGCATATTCTCCCCGTGTCCGCGTGGGTTTCCTCCGGGTGCTCCGGTTTCCCCCACAGTCCAAAGACATGCAGGTTAGGTTAACTGGTGACTCTAAATTGAGCGTAGGTGTGAATGTGAGTGTGAATGGTTGTCTGTGTCTATGTGTCAGCCCTGTGATGACCTGGCGACTTGTCCAGGGTGTACCCCGCCTTTCGCCCGTAGTCAGCTGGGATAGGCTCCAGCTTGCCTGCGACCCTGTAGAACAGGATAAAGCGGCTAGAGATAATGAGATGAGATGAGATGAGATCAACAACAACCTCCACAAGGCAGGGGTGAAGGTATCACAATCTCCTGTTTGAAGAAGACTTTAGGAGCAGAAATATAGAGGCCATACCACAGGATGCAAGTCCTTCATCAGCAGTAAGAATCAGAAGGCCAGACTGGAAATCACAAAGAAATACAGAGATGAGCAACAAAAGTTCTGGAACCAAGTTGAACCTCTACCAAAGTGATGGAAAGGCCAAAGTGTGGAAAAAGCTGCTCATGATCCAAAACAAACGAGCTCATGGGTGAAGCACGGTAAAGGTAGAGTCATGGCTTGGGATTGCATGGCTGCTTCTGTAACAGACTCACTAATCTTTATTGATGATGGAACTCATGATGGTAGCAACAGAATGAATTCACAGTCTACAGAAACATTCTGTCAGACAATTTACAGAGAAATGCACTCAACCTAATTGGGAGGAACTTCATCATGCAGCAAGACAACAAGAAGACTGGACAAGTTAATTACCAGACCTTAACTCTTTACCCCTCAAAGCAGTTGCTATGGCCACCCTTGTATATACTGTTCACCCTTAGAACATATTTACAAGAAAAAAAGTCTAAAGACAAGGTTTTGTTCTTATCAGTTTTCTCCTTCATTATGTTGAAACGATCATATCATACATTTTTGAAAAGAGGGCATGACACGGAATACAAAAATCACTCATAAAGTTATGTTTCAACATTCAACAACTCACAGGTAGTGTCTGAAAGGTGAGTAATACCTGTGTGAAAACCAATCTTCACATTTTACATGAAGAATTCACGTCAAATGGTGTACAATAAATGATTACTGCAACTTTACAAAGATGCTTTATATAACGTTGTTCGATTATCTTTTCAAAATTCATACATAAAGGGTAAAATACATATGTAGAGGCAAATTCGGAGTTGTCAAATGTCGTCATTATGGTGCATACACGGGGTCGTCATATGTCGTCATTAAGAGGTAAAGAGTTAAACTAACTGAGTAGCATTTCACCTCCTGAAGAGGAGACTGAAGGGAGGAAACCCCCTAAAACAAACAACAACTGAAAGAAGCTGTGCAACAATCCTGGAAAAGCATCACAAAAGAAGAATATAACAGTTTAGTGATGTCAGTGGGTCACCAGCTTGATGCAGTTATTGCAAAGGAGGGATATGCAACCAAATATTTAAATAATATTGGCTGGCATTGAGTGGTATATCAGATATATTCCATTCAGATAGCATGATTTTGAACGAGTCGAATACGATTAGCTTAATGGAATACATCTGATAGACCACGAAAAAAGCCAGCCAATATTATTATTATTATTATTATTATTATTATTATTATATACGCACATGCTCTTTTTCAGTTTTCAATGTCCATTGGTATGTTTTTCTCTTGTAAACAGAGGGGAACCATCAGGGCTGTCTAGGCCTTCAGAGAAGGCCCAAACATATCAGCTTCTCAAAGGCCAACACTAGCTTAACCGTGAGTTGGCGCCATCAGTGCAGCAATGAAGTCACCTTCCAGCCGGTGTAGCGTTCATCACTAGTGTTAGCGAATGCTAATAAAGTGGTCAAGCCAGTGCTATCGAGAGCAAGTAGCACAGGCTAATGACCAAGAAACTAAGGCTATGTTTACATTAGACCGTATCTGTCTCGTTTTCTTCGCGGATGCACTGTCCGTTTACATTGAAACACCGGGAAACGGGAATCCGCCAGCGTCCACGTATTCAATCCAGATCGTGTCAGCTCCGGTGCTGTGTAAACATTCAGAATATGTGGATACGCTGTGCTGAGCTCTAGCTGGCGTCTCATTGGACAACGTCACTGTGACATCCACCTTCCAGATTCGCTGGTGTTGGTCATGTGACGCGACTGCTGAAAAACGGCGCGGACTTCCGCCTTGTATCACCTTTCATTAAAGAGTATAAAAGTATGAAAATACTGCAAATACTGATGCAAATACTGCCCATTGTGTAGTTATGATTGTCTTTAGGCTTGCCATCCTTCCACTTGCAAGTGGTAAGTGATCTGCGCTGGGATCACACACACAGCGGCTCAGTCCCGAATCACTGCTTGTGCACTTCACTCGCGTGCTGTGTGAGCTGCGCAGGGCCGGAGTGCGCACCCTCCAGAGGGCACTCGCTGTTCAGGGCGGAGTGATTTGGAGCGCAGGATGCCTGCGGAGCCGAGCATATCCGTGTATTGGTGTTGCTATGTGCACGCGAATCGTGTATTGGTGTTGCTGTGTGCACACTAATCGTTTTAAAAACGTTAATCTGATGATCCGCTGATACGGTCTAATGTAAACATGGGCTAAGATTTCTGTCTCCAGACTCTTCTTCTATGCTGCACGCTCGCCACAGTATTTTTCACTCAGACTTAAGTATTCATTTCCCTATGCCATTTTCTTAGTTACTTTTAAAATCAACATCGACAACTACACACAACGGTGCGACCTGGCAGCCTGCCGCTAATCCCTTCATCCAGAAAGTCAATCAAATCTATATAACCATATAAAAAATACTATATAAAAATAATATGTAAATACTGTATAAATACTTCATAAAATACTATATAAAAATATAATAGGTAATAAAAAACTGTAATAGAAGATAAACAAAAAAAAAACCATTAAAAAACCATAAAACTAAATTTTTTGGTGTCTGGCTAAGGTTTGGCTGAGCTGAAGTCCCAGCTCTAAGGCCGAATCCCATTTCACCCCTTGGACCAACCCCTTGGCCCTTCCCCTCCATTTTGCGCGTTCACGTGAAGGGGTAGGGGTATCCCAATCCCAGTTAACGCGGAGGGGTAGGGGAAGGGGTAGGGCTTCTGTACCCCTCCAAACGGAGATTTTCCTGGAGCTGACTCCGAACGAAGGGGTTTGAGTGATTTCCCACAATGCCATGCGGATTTCAGCGAGATTTCATGCGGATTTCAGAAAGATGGCGGTTCCCGCGGCGAAAGATTGTCATAAATGTATTTTCTCCATTATTTACGTGTTTTAAGTTGTTATCCAGAGGAAACACGCCGCTTGATTCGCTTTCGAGCTGAGAATGAGCAGCGATTTCTGAAATCCAAGCTGCTGCTAAAAAGCTTTGGGAGTGAGTATTGTTTTCGGTTGCTTGACTGCGTACGTTTTGTTCTGTTATTCTCGCTTTTATTGTTTACATGAGTGTTCTGACACCTCATTCTGTTGGATGTGGTGCACGAAGCGCCAAAGATATCCCATTCAGTGGTGTTAGTTAACAAATCACACCCTGCCAGCAGAGATCTCTGGCTCTGACTGTAGCGGCTGGTCGCAGCCAATGACGCATTTGGTCGCGTTTTGCTAACGTAAACGCTGACGGAGGTACACGATGACGTATGCGATCGTTGAAGGGCTATCCCAATACGTAAGGGTTGAATTTCATGCCCTATCCCTTGTAGTTCAGTTTCAAGGGGAAGGGCCAAGGGGAAGGGGGAGGGGAAGGGGGAGGGGTAGAAATTAGAATTGGGATTGGGCCTAATAGTAACGGTTCACCACGGCTTGTAAATATGCGTGAAGAATATCTAATGAAGTTTTGGTAGACTTCCAGATGTTCAGCACATCATTCTCTTTCCCGGCGAACAAAGAAATACTTCTACGTATGCGGAGCAAAAAACTCTTTCATTGGATATTCACATCAGCTTGGACGTGTGACATGTTGTCTTGACAACCATGCAATATCGTAAACTATATTCAACGCTCATTCTTCATTAGGTAGAGTGATGTAATCCACGTAGGATAAGTAATATGATACCATTGCATGCTATCAAACCAAATGAATGAAACCCATTAGAAGGGAATAGAATACATGTTTTTATTCCATCAAAAAAAAGTGTCCTGTATGGATAATAATTCACTTTAAGATGATCTGTTCCAATACTTTTGCTCACCTTAAAACTGGATGGTCTGCCACTAAAGATGCCAGGTTCTAAGTTGTTTAACACATCTAGATGTAAATATCAGGAAATGAAAGCTGAAAGTCTGATTTCCTCTATCATATTAATCTTTTGATCTCAAACACAGGAGCAGTGGTAGCTCAGTGGTTAAGACTCGGGACTACTGATTGGAACGTCATGAATTCAAACCCCAGTGCTGCCAAGCTGTCACTGTTGGGCCCTTAAGCAAGGCCCTTAACTGCTCGGTTGTATAAATGAGATAAACTTAAGTTGCTTTGGATAAGGACATCTGTCAAATGCCATAATTGTAAACCCAAATATCTTCAGAGTAAAGTAAAAACAAAAGAATTAGCCTTGCTATTCCAATAGTTTCAGAGGGGACTGTATGTTGAAAGTGTACTGTGTTTTATAAGCAAAGAGAAAACCAGAAACAGCTCTTTGATGCAAGAGTGCTAATATGGTCAAGTGGGCCCTGCTAAACAGCTCCTCCTTTACACCACCTCTCACTAAGCCACACCTCCGACTGCCACTAAATAATCAGCCAATTATTCAGTTGACAGAAGAGTATGGTGCTTGAAAACCTACAAATGCACAGTTTATCTGAAATTATGTGTTAAGCGTTTGAGATTTTAAAATTCTGAACCCTATTTACAAATGTCAAAAATCCATATTTAACTTTTTTTTAATGTACAGTGTTTTGCAAAAGTATTCATCTGCCTTGGTGTTTGTCCTGTTTTGTTGCATTACAAGCTGGAATTAAAATGAATTTTTTTTTTGGGGGGAGGGGGGTTAGCACCTGTAGGTATAGTCCCTTTAAAAACTACATTTCCCATCAGCCAACTTCCGCGTTGACCTACGTCACACGTGGGCGGGATCACCAACGTCACATCCACCATGAAGGCATAAGTAACGGAACACGTTTCCGCTTCCTCCTCTTTCCGTCTGGACTCCAAGCCGTCTGGATACAAAGAGGATTCGCTCCACGAGCAAACCCAAAATAAGACGTCTTTTCTTCTCTTTCTTGCAAGATCCACGATTCAGCGCGATTTCTTTGTTTACCTTGGGCCACGGTAAAAATCCAAAATCCGCGCTTTAACTCAAATGAGTTACAACCAGTTTTTATTCATTATCAGTACGTACGACTGCAGCCCAAAGTAGTCAATTTAAAGTTAAGAAGCAGCCGGATCCCTTTCTCATCTCATTATCTCTAGCCGCTTTATCCTGTTCTACAGGGTCGGAGGCAAGCTGGAGCCTATCCCAGCTGACTATGGGCGAAAGGCGGGGTACACCCTGGACAAGTCGCCAGGTCATCACAGGGCTGACACATAGACACAGACAACCATTCACACTCACATTCACACCTACGGTCAATTTAGAGTCACCAGTTAACCTAACCTGCATGTCTTTGGACTGTGGGGGAAACCGGAGCACCCGGAGGAAACCCACGCGGACATGGGGAGAACATGCAAACTCCGCACAGAAAGGCCCTCGCCGGCCATGGGGCTCGAACCCGGACCTTCTTGCTGTGAGGCAACAGCGCTAACCACTACACCACCGTGCCGCCCGGATCCCTTTCTAACTAAAGAAAACTGTGCACATTGTTTAATCAGAGTTTTTCTTCCCACGAGCTACGAAGCGTCGGACCAAGAATTCTCTGCTTTCCACAGACGTGCTCCATGAGCTCCTGTGAACTCAGCCTCTCCAAGAATTCTCTGCATTTTCTACAGAAGCTACTCACGTGCTTCACAACGGTGAAACTCCAAAAATCTCGGAACATCTCTTCATAATCCTGCTAAAGGCAAGATATTGAGTAAGACTTGGCATTTGGGCAAAAACCTAGTCTTAGGAATTAGCTTTTATTGAAGTAGTGTGAATTTACACTCAGGAACGGTTTAATTGTTACACTGTAAACACGCAGCATGTTGAATTGATTTATTTTGTTCCAATCTCTCAATTGTTTAATAGATAGGCTGTGCATGCTTCTCTATTCCTCACTAACACTTTAATTTCCTTATCACACATCTTGACCTCATCAAGATTTCAGTGGATTTAGTAGTGTTATGAGCTAGCTTCCCTTTTGTCTTAGCTTAGCCACACGAGGCTAATCTAGGCCTACACAAACACGTGGCCTCTCACAAACACACCTTAGCTAGCATTCCTTTGTCTTAGCTTAGCCACACGAGGTTAATCTAGGCCTACACAAACACGTGGTCACCAGGCCTCACCAGGCCTGACACACACAAACACGTGGTCACAGGCCTCACCTGGCCTCACAAACACACCTTAGCTAGCATTCCTTTGTCTTAGCTTAGCCACACGAGGCTAATCTAGGCCTACCCAAACACGTGACACACACAAACACACCTTAGCTAGCAATCCATGCTAGCCTTCTGCTCAGGCCATAGGGCCTTTCACACACACAGGCCACACACACAAGCACACATTAGCAACACGTGCTAATTCTTTGTTTTACTTAGCAACACGTGGTCAACTCCACCACGTGGACACAAGGCCTCACACCCACAAACACACCTTAGTTAGCAACAGAGCTAATCCTTTGTTCTACTTAGATAATATTCCTTTGTCTTAGCTAGCATTCCTTTGTCTTAATTAGCACACAAAGCTAATCTTTTGTCTTCACTCACACACACACACCTCACTGTTTGTATATATTTCAACTGCCATTATCCATTTTTTATCTTTGTTATAATAAATTAATTTATTATTGAAACTGTGTGTTTATTTGTGTTCCAATATCTTTGAAGTCCCCAATCTCCAAGAATTCAAAGGTGCATATGATTTATGTAATATGGTAAGTGATCATAATAATTTGGAATATACCATAATTTAGCTGTTTGGTAATTTATTATTAAGCGCCAAATTAATGGTATTAATTAATGAGACTGATTCCATGAGTGATTTAATGATAATATGAGACTGATTCAATGAAAATGATTCAATGGTATGATTCAAATGAGACCGATTCCATGAGTGATCTAATGATAAAATGAGACTGATTCAATTTTAATTATTAACCTTCAGATTTAATGAGATTGATCACTCAATTACCCAAATGCACCTACACACAATTTGATTTACATAATATACCTACCATTTTAAAGGTGTTATTTTTTTTTTAGTTGTGACACGATAATTAAGATGAAAAAACAAATCTGGACTGTGCATAGGTATTACATTACATCACATTACATGCATGGGTGCAAGTTTTCCGTTGAGATTTCGGGGGGGGGGGGTATAGGGGTGGCCCTCTCACTGTCTCACTCTCAGCGTATTACCGGGTTACCGCGGTACAGTCTCTGCACGAGACAAATCTTTTCATCTCGTCTTCGCCACAAACCTCATTCAATTTATACGCCGCTCACCGACGGACAGTCCTGACTAGCCCATTGTTTCACGGTGTTATACGTGTGTGATATCATGTTTCATGCACATAGCACGTTGTTCGACCAAATCAACACAGCTATTCCCATGAGTCGCCGTTTCTTTTGGTGCAAGTTAGAACGGTGCTTTTGATTGGCTCACTGTTAACTGCCGTCCAATGAAACTTCAGCTTTTATAATAAGCCTTATTTCGCTTCCCTCCATTGTGACAGATCCACGTGCTTTGCCTCTGGTTGCTGATCAAAATATGTCAAAATGAAGTTTTTATCGGAAGGCTCCAATACAAAAGAATTAAAAAAGACGTCTAGAAATAAATGGAGATGGGAATAGTTAAGCAAGTGTGACAAAAACGGTGACAAATGGGGAATATGGCTGAGAAAACTGGACGTCCCGGGAGTTGCGTATTGTGACTGTTGTTCAAAGACTATCAAGTCCAGCTCCAGCGGGAAGAAGGGACTTAAAAGTCACGCCGATGAGACTAATCACTTTTCTGATTTTTGTGCTATGTAGTAATAAGTGAATTCAAAACATTTATTGGTGATTTACATTGTCATCTGATATTGTGTGATGTGCAAATGCAATGTGCTTTCTTCTAGAATTGAAATTATTCATCACAAGTATCTGCTTTTATAAGCATGGTTTTTTTTTGGACATTTGATTACCTTTCAATTATTAAATAAAAGTAAGGTAGGTCTTGAAATAAGTTTGTTAGCTTTTTTATCATCTTTTCTAATGTGGTTGTTAGGTTGAAAACTCATTTGTAGTCAGTAATGGATTATAAAATATAGATATTTTTGTATATGGAAAAAGCTGAATCTTGTTATTTGCTAAAATCCAGGAGTTTCTGAGGGCATCAAGAAATGTGGCCCCTTATTTTAACTCAAGCTGTGTATATATTGTAAAAAAGGTATCACAGCAAAAGCATATTAAAAATGGTTGTTTCAACATTTAAATTAGTAGTTGCTAGATGTTTTGAAATATCAAGCCTTGTACTTGAAATATTGTTATTTCAGATGAATTGATGAAATGTATTAAACATTTGATGTGAATATGCAAATCATATAACTATTAATATTATAAATGTTTGCATGAGATTGCATGAGAGACAACCATTTTAACTTGTAATTCAAATTTTTTTCGAGCCCTAAGGGGGGGCTCACCCCCCCTTTGTAACCCCCCCTGCATGGCTGACTTTGTCAGACTTTTCAGGTTTTTGAAAATTTTATACTTGCACCCATGTACATGGAATTGAGCAGCTGCTCTTAAGCAGACCGACATACAACAAGCACAAAAGTCAGGTACATGAAGTGCTTAACTTCTAGACGAGAAAGTTCAAATGCCAACTGAACAAGTGACAGCAATACCTAGTATAATATTCTGTTGAAGTACCAATACTCAAACAGCCAAGGAAATCAACCAATCATATAAAGTATAACTAAGAGAACTTAAAACGGCTAACCCCAGGCTAGACCGTATACAGCCTGGGTTAGTCTAGACCAAAACACAGTTACAAAGTGGACAGGGAAGAAGGGGAGAGGTGCAGCCTGAATAGGGGAGTCTTTAGTCCTCGCTTGAAGGTGGTCAGGGAGTCAGCAGTTCTGACCTCAGTGGGAAGGTTATTCCACCAACAAGGAACCAGGACAGAGAGTAGTCTTGAGCAGGCTGGGCAGGAGTGGAGAGGAGGAGGGGCCAGTCGACCAGTAGTAGCAGAGCATAGGGATCTGGCTGGCATGTAGGGGCAGAACAGACACTGGAGGTATGCTGTCCCTAACCCCTTGAAAGCCTGGTAAGCTAGCACCAATGTCTTAAATTTGATGCAAGCTGCGATAGGTAGCCAGTGCAGGTCAGCAAGCAGAGGGTTGACATGGGAACAACGAGGTAGGTTGTAGACCAGGCAAGCTGCAGCGTTCTGGATGAGCTGCAGGGGTCTGATGGCAGAAGCTGGAAGGCCAGCAAGGAGAGACTTGCGGTAGTCCAAGCGGGAGAGGATTGGTGCTTGGACCAGGAGCTGAGTAGAGTAGGTGGTAAGAAAAGGGCGGATCCTTCAGATGTTGTAGAGGAGGAATCTATACATCCGGGTCACTGCAGCAATGTTTGCTGAGGAAGAGAGACTGTCATCAAACACAACCCCTAGGTTCTTCGGACTGGGTGAAGGAGACCTAAAGATGTCCCCTAGGGAGATAACAATGTCCAGGGGTTGAGAGGATGGAGCAGGAATGTAGATTACCTCGGTCTTGCCTGGGTTGAGCTTCAGGTGATGGTTGTCCATCGAGCTCTGGAGATCACGCAGGCAAGCAGAGATGCGAGTAGAGAGCCATGTGTCAGGAGGAGGAAAAGAGAAACAGCTGGGTGTCATCAGCATAGCAGTGGTAGGATAGACCATGGGCAGCGATAATTGGGCCAAGAAACTGGGTGTAGAGGGTGAAGAGAAGCGGACCAAGGACTGAACCTTGGGGGACACTGGTGGTACAGTTGTGGTCAGAAGTTTACATACAGTGACATGAATGCAATCTTGGATATGAATGTCATGCCAATAGTTGGGCTTTCAGTAATTTCTTTGAACTGTTATTTTTCTGTGGCAGAATGTACAGCATACAGCTTTAATTTAAAAAAAACCCACTAGAATTTGGTGCACAAGTTTTAATTTTCTTTGGGTTTTCTGAAATCAACACAGGGTAAAAAAAATATACATATAGGGTCAAAAATATACATACAGCACACCTAATATTTGGGTAAACTGTGTCTTCGCAAGATTCACCTTGACCAAACATTTTTGTTTGCCATGAACAAGCTTCTGGCAGAATTCTGGTTGGATATTTCACGACTCTTCATGGGAGAATTGGTGGAGTTCAATTAAATTTTTTTTTTTATTGGCACAGACTCAACTTATAAGCACGGTCCATATATTTTCAATAGGGTTGAAGTCAGGACTTGTTTTAAGGACTGTACATGGTGGCCATTGTGGCCAAACAACTCAATCTTTGTCTCATCTGACCATACAGCTTTCCTCCAGAAGGCTTTTTCTTTGTCTGTGTGGTCAGCTTCAAATTTTAGTTAAGCTAAAATTTAGTTAAGGTGAAAATTTTGGAGCAGGGGGTTATTTCTTGGATAGCAGTCTCTTAGTCCATGGTGATCTGAACTGTAGACAGTGATCCATCAGCTTCCATTTCATAGCAGGACTGTGCCATGGTGGTTTCCAGATTGTTCCTGACCATCCAAACCAATTTCCTTTCAGCTGAGGGTGACAGTTTGGGTTTTCTTGAGAGGAAAGCTGGTCAGGACTGAAGGAAAGATGGATGACACAAAATACAGGGCAATTCTGGAGGAAAACCTGTTTGAGTCGGCCAGAGGTTTGAGACTGGGATGAAGGTTCACATTCCAGCATGACCATGACCCTCAACATACTGCTAAAGATACACTGGAGTGGTTTAAAGGGAAACATTTAAATGTCTTAGGATGGCCTCATCAAAGCCCAGACCTCAATCCAACTGAGAATCTGTGGCATAATTTGAAGATTGCTGTACACCAACGCAACACATCTAAGTTGAAGGAGTTGTAGCAGTTTTGCCTTGAGGAATGGGCAAAAATCCCAGTGGCTAGACGTGCTAAGCTAATAGAGACATACCCCAAAATACTTGCAGCTGTAATTGAAGCAGAAGGTGGCTCTACAAAATATTGACTTTGGGGGGTGAATACCTATGCACACTCCAGATTTCTGGGTTTTTTTCCATCTTAATTATTGTTTATGTCACAAAAAATAAATAAATAAATAAATAAATAAATAAATAAAAATTGCACCTTTAAAGTGGTAGGCATGTTGTGTAAATCAAATGGTGCTAACTCCCCAAAATCAATTTTAATTCCAGCATGTAATGCAACAAAACAGGACAAACACCAAGGGGGATGAATACTTTTGCTAGACACTGTAAATTCTTAAAAAAAAAAAGCATCTGGGATTCTCAGAGAAAGCAAAAACTTTCAGAGTGCTCAAACCTAGCATTTTCTGTCAAGATTGTGACGTTAGGACATAACAATAAAAAAGCCTTGACCTTGACATTTCAACCATATACAGTTGGTACAGTACACAGTTAAAACAAAACATTTCTCCAGGACCACTGTGCTACATTAAACATCACAGGACTACAAATCTACATGTAACAACATAAAGGGCATGAGTGCAAATATTGCAAACAATAAGCTCCATACAACAAAATGCAAACAACAAGGACAGTGCAAAAATGACAACTAGCACAGACAGACAGCACATTGCCAACCAGTACCTGTTACTGTTAATGTGCAGAAAGTTGAGTGTGCGTTTTGAGGTAGCGATATGTAAACACTGTATGTGAGAGGCATTGTACTCCGTAGGAAGTAGAGATGCTACTGGGCTTCCTTGGCTATGAAGCTGGTATTGAGGGACCAGGTGAGGTTCTCCGCCAGATGAACATCAAGGAATTTGATGTTCTTGATGTTCTTCATATGTGTAGAAGAGTACAAGGGTACTTCAAAAAGTTCTTGGCCTCACCCAGAAAATGTCACAGGAGAAAGACTGTTATTGCATTATTTTTCAACATAGTCTCCTTTAACTTCAATGTGCTTGGTCCACTGATGGTCAAGCTTCACTATCCCTTCAGGGAAGGAGGCACATCTTGAGCCTCCAGATACTTCTCAACAGCGTGGATGACTTCATCATCACTCTGAAAATGGTGACCATGTGAGTGGGATTTCAGTTTGGGAAACAGATAGAAGTCAGATGGTGCCAGGTTAGGTGAGTATGATGCATGGGGCAACAGTTCAAAGCCACATTTGGTTGCTTCTGCCCCTGCCACCTGTGCTGTATGGACGGGCGCATTGTACTGGAGCAAGAGCACACCAGCTTGAAGCTTTCCCTTCCTTTCTTCTGTGATTGCTTCTTTCATTTGAGTTTTTGTTGACAGTGATATAAAGCTTTATAGTATACAGTTATGCCCCAAACTGGGAGTTACACCCCTTGTTTCCAGGTGAGGCTGAGAACTTTTCGAAGTACAGTTGTGGTCAGAAGTTTACATACAGTGACATGAATGTCATCTTGGATATGAACGTCATGGCAATATTTGGGCTTTCAGTAATTTCTTTGAACTGTTCTTTTTCTGTGGCAGAATGATTGTACAGCATACAGCTTTAATGCAAAAAAAACACTAGAATTTGGTGCACAAGTTTTAATTCTCTTTGGGTTTTCTGAAATCAAAATATATCAAAATTATACATACAATGTTAAAAATTTACATACGGTACATTCACTTAGGGGTCATCCATAATTTTCATCATCACGAGCGTACAAACCATACGCGGGGGGGAGGGGGTTAATGACCAGGTGTACACTTTTTAAAAATGAAAAAATGATGATCCGTCAATGTGCGAATCGGCGGCCGCCATGTTAAAAATTTCGCGCCACATCGGTGTTGCCAGCTAGCTCTACACGCTTTCTTTCTTCAACACAACAACAATGGCTGACCCAGATTTTGACCGCATTTATAAATTTGTGCATAGCAGAAATACCGCTATTCACGAGAGTCCTTCAAACGAGTACGAGCAGTTTTTAAACATTTATTGTTGCCTGCATTCATCTGAGAAGCAGCAGGAGGCAGTTAGGGCAGGACAGGCTGCTTGGAAAGAATCAAAAACGAACGTTTCAAAGCCAAAAGGCAACAGCTCCCCTTAAAAAGACAGTTCCTAATTTTCAAAAATCAGACCCTCCAGGATGTTGCGATTTGCAACTTCAACGCAAATTCAACCAATCCCCACGAATTCAGGGTGGTGTTGCAATTATATCCAATCACCGCAACTTTCCCTCAAATTTGACCAATCGTTGGCGTCGTCTTGAGGTGACGTCGACAAACTACCTTCCGCCTTACTTCCAGTGTTGCCAGATTGGCCGGTTTACCGCCCAGTTGGGGGGTTTCAAGTGCATTTTGGCGGGTTTTGAACATATTTTGGGCTGGAAAACGTTAGCAGTATCTGGCAACACTGCTTACTTCCGTGTATACGTTCAAGAGAAGCAACATGTGCGAGTCAGTGTTTATATAGGCTTAAATTCTGTTACTGAAAGTGTGTTATGTTTACAGTGAAGGACTGTGCGCACTTTACATTATTTTTTTACTTAATACAAGAAATTAATGGATGCCAACATTTTTGCCAAAATGGTATTTTATTTTCCAT